>NW_008751802.1:517378-587458 GCF_000715545.1 Opisthorchis viverrini
GGTCTCCAGTCGGCGCACAGAACACCTGTGCTTAGTTGTAAGCCGATCATCGGGCCAAAACATACGTCAACTCTCAGTGTGCAAGTCGTGCAGTACATGAAACAAGACAGACCCGATAACACTGAGACTCATCAAGCAAAATCAAGTTTAAAGATCGGTCTTATGTTTCGAGGGCTATCCTCAACACCACATTTTCAGCAGATAAGCACTGATTTGTTGTTGGATTGGGTGTTCCAGTCCAGTGACTCCAAAGCATGGATGGCGGATTTCATCATTTGGTGCAGAGTCCTGGGAACTAGTTCTGAGAAATGCCTCTCGGACACCACTGGTAGAAAACCTCCATCTTGTGAGCAGCAGCAAGGTTTCACAATCAGAAAGTAGAACAGATCGGATAGAAGAGTAACAGATAGGAACCCGGTGTCAAAGTAAACATTTCGTTCGTAGGAACGCTTGGCGGTTGTTGTCATTCCAGGTCTGAATTTGTCCTGAGCCTAGTTATTCTGTAAAATTGTTGAACTGAAGTATTTGAACTCTCAAACATTTCCTAGTGCAACTCCGTTTGTTTTAAGCGGTCCGCTTGGGCTGAACTGCGACCGAGAATAGACCTGGGTTTTGAGGCGTTGATCTCGCGGCCAACGGGAGAAACACATCTGCTGTAGACTGAGTTGATCCACAACGAGGACACCTATGTCATGCTCTATTTTGAGGTCAGTGATCGAAACGTTCGTTCCAACCTCCAGCCCATAGCATCCGCTGAAAACTTGGCGCATTATCTAATCAAGCGTACAGTCTAACAGTATAGCAGATGATGGTCATCCCTCTCGAACACCACGCCACAACAAGTTAAAGTTGGACGATTCTTCGCCAAACAAACGGACACGTGCTGTCGTGTCGACGTAAGAAGAACTGTTTGTCAGACCGATGGACCAAGAAACCGGTGTCGCAGAGGAGGCACGTGAACAAACATATCTGCAGGAGGACTGAAGTGGTTCGGTTTCATGGCTAACCGGACATACACCAGCCAGAGAACAGGACTACCAACCGGCCAATGGAATGGTCTCTCCAAACGATGAATAACCGACCGAAGTCTCCCTAAGTGAGTAGATCCTATATCAATCCATGCATGCTCAACAACCACGCAGTTTCACTCACAATGCACTATTATTATTATCACCTCGCTGCAACGGCTGAAACCTGTGTTGAGGTAGCCCTCGAAACATAAGACCGATCTTTAAACTTGATTTTGCTTGATGAGTCTCAGTGTTATCGGGTCTGTCTTGTTTCATGTACTGCACGACTTGCACACTGAGAGTTGACGTATGTTTTGGCCCGATGATCGGCTTACAACTAAGCACAGGTGTTCTGTGCGCCGACTGGAGACCGGCGCGTTATGCGGTCCTGGACACAGAACCACAGGACACCCGACGGCTTGCTATCGCCACACAAAGAACTTCGATTGGTCTCAAGGTCAGAAGGCTCAGGCTCGTCCGGTTGGCCGCACCTGTCGCGCAAGGGGCGCGAAAAGCCAATCATCATATGTCATGACCCCAGAAGGCCATTAACAGTACGCCCAGGAGGTCCGGAAGCATGCACAGCAGTTTACCTGGCAACTGGCTATAAATACACTCATTTGCATACAAATTCCAAAAACTCTTTAAATTGGCCGAGTATCACATGTCCAACCAATTATTAGGTGATACACACTTATAAATGACACTTTTATTGTCTGCGTTTCACAGTTCTTTGTAAACATCTAATAACTTCGATGAATTTCGGCGGTCCTCTACTGAATAGAGATTTAAGTAGCATAGGACGAACGTGAAAATGAATGTAGTCAGATGACCGTCTAAATGCACCACTGAAGGCGGATTTTCTTTCGTCATTAAGCTATTGACAGTTTGGTATGCAGCATCTCAATCTGTATTCCTCACAGCGGTTGTTCAAATGCATCGAGAAATGGAGGGCTCTGATTGGTTAGTGTGTTCACGAAGCAGCCCATAAACCGCACATCTCAGTTGGAGGCGTCAGAAGCGTCCAAAAGAGGGATTCGTATGAAATCCATATGTTGTGGCTAAATAAACTGGTAAATGAAGTCTTCATAAACTAAACGAGAGATTCTGTTTGCGAAGCGAGCGCACAATGTTGGAAATATCCCATATCAACCTTTTCACGGTAAGTTCCTCCCATTGATTAACTCCCACCTCCCGAAGAGATAGGTACGGATGTATTGGATATATGGTGGGGCAAATCCTCTCCAAGAGGACGTCCTACGCAAAGCGAAATGCAAGTTTGCAAATTTTGTAGATGTTTCGATAAACTTTTTGTTCCAAATTGTCTTAGATGGAGTGTGAAAGGCCTCCTTATGTATACGATGCACACAACATGCCTACAGTTTCGTCAAAATGTCCGATTGCTGTTCGAAAACAACCTCTCAGTGTGGACAACTTCGTTACTCCTGGAGGAATATTACTAAGCCGTGCATACTCATGAAGTTTAGGTGCATTCTGGTCACCGACTAGCTGTGAATACATGCGCAGAAACTCTCTGAGGTACTGGCTTCCTCATCGGTGGTTCTTTGTCTTTGACACAGTGGCGACTAGCATATGTCGGTTCCTGACCACTTACTAGAAACGTATTCTGCGATCCCCATTCGCAGACGTAAAACATGTAGAGTGAAAACCGCAAAGGATTGGCTGATCCCAGGACTCATCAAAAACACGATAACCATGTGATACACAGACAAGCTAGTCTGATTTGATCAATAGTGCACTACCGACCGTCAAAGCCTTGAAGTTCCCGTTGTGCAACAAAGTTGTAAAAGTGCTCGTAAGATCGACCTAGTCCCAAGGGATATCTGGTGATTGGCGATGCAAGGTCACGTGGTAACTTCTGACTTGTTGGCTGCTGCCCTGAGATCTGAATCACATGTATCGGGATATGTCCAGCCGCGCGCTCTGCCGGACGTCTGTCTGCCCCGCAATTTAAGCGTTCCGTCAGCTGCAAGACTACTACTAGACTAAGGGAAGGGTGAATAGAGAGAGAGAGAGAGAAAAAAAGAAAGAGGGAACTATTCTCCCGCTTATTGTTGTGAGAAATCGCTGGGCAGTTATTTCGATTTTATTTAAAATGCTTATTTTTATATATGTTGTGGACCACTTTGTGTATTTTAATGGGCGTATTTTGTTGATACTTTGAATAGTTGGATAAAATGTCTTATCGTTTTATCCCGTTTCACATTTGCTATTCGTTTATTGCTGTTCTTCTTGCTTGCTAGCTTATTTTTTTAATATCGCACGCTTTTGACGTACACCTTTTCAGGTGATGATCACATTATGTCCTATCTTGAATATAGGAATGAATAGGCCCTCAGCATATTTCCCGTGTTTCGGTTCATCGATCTTCTTGAAACCTGTTCAATATGGAACCGGAAATCCTACGATCATAATCTTTTCGAGAATTTTGATTGTGCTGAGAAATGGTGATCCACTGACCTTTCAAGGGTTTGACTGTGGCAAGGTTTTTTTCACCTGGATTTCCGCTCAACATTGTTGTTGTGGTTTTTGTCAATGTTTCACTCACGTTAGGCTGTGTTTTGATCAGGCGCTGGTCCATCCATGTGTAAATATTATTCGTACTCCCAGCTGGTTTCCCTGCATTTTGGTCTCTTTCGTGTTCTCTTTACTAGCTCTATCGTTTCAACTGTAACCTGGAACATTTCCGGTGACAGTAAAGCCACCGAATAACAGTGAGCAGTCATAACAGCGCAGCGATTTCCGCGTTTATTATTCACTGCAATCAAGTAGCTTTTATTGGTTCGACTACGTGGTACTACTATCCCGTTTGTATGTGTATCTGGTTTGCTACGTATGTGTTTGGGCAAACTTGTCAGTTGTGACGCAGAAATGGCCTTTTTCTCTTTTAGTTTGTTAGGTAAATGCTCTGCGTCTTTATGGTTATGAAAGTTAGAGTCCGCATCGCATCGCTTTTTCGTCAGAAAGAAGCTGACTCTACGCAATCCGACGGTGACACCGCAGCCTACCCAGCCTAACGTTGATTCCTCATCCATTCAGCATACGGGCGATGTCAGTTTGATGGGCATTCCTCTTATCCGATCGGTCAGGTAAGCTTACTTTATTTTGCTGTGTTGAATGACCACGCTACTCGTTGTTTTGTTAGTAGTGATTTCACAGTTGACATTCTATGAGGATGCGGCTATTAGATGTGTCACCTTTGCATTCCCATTTGAATAGGTGACTGCTCCGCTTAGCCGTTTACTCAGTCTGTCATCCATTCGGCTTTCATCCATCCGGACCGGAACTAGCGCAATTGTTTCTTTAATGGCCACGTTGGCCAGCGAATTGACTCCTGGCCACTACAATGAACTCGCATTCTACAGCTACTCCAAGTATAAGAACCGTCTTAGGGTAGCCTGAAAACCTGATTATGGTAGCACCGTGAGGGTACGGTGCTGCCCTGTCGCCTTGGATACTCGGTTTAGGCCTGATCTGCTAAGTTCGTTCTTGTATCCTAGCGCATACTCAACGCGTCCTGTTCATTTATCTACTGCTTTTCCAAATGGTGTTATTCAACAGTAGCATTTCGTCCGTCTAAATGCCACTGACCAGTTGACCTTTAAAATGCCATTCCGTTTATTTGTTTTCATTGCCTTACATATTCCTGATGTGAAAGCTCCCATCCCCTCTACTGTGAATATATCTGGTTCGCCCTGCTATCCACTGACCCAACTATTAACTCTAGCTTTCAGGGTCACGCATCTTCTGCAGGTGCATAGTTTGAAAACATCGTACGGATGAAGGTGGAGTGGTGTTTAGCCTGCTACTAATCAGAGGTTTTGCTGGTTTGTTGACTATGGCTCAAAAATCGACGCACTTTGTTACCCAGTCAGTTGGTTACATGGAATGTTGTTCATCGACGAGGTTAAGAACTGTCCTCCAAACCTTTCTAAAACGGTTACTTTTAGGTGGGTTTCATGCACATCCACGTTGGCTGAATCACAGGATTTGTTCTTCATGACTTGATGACTAACAAGTGACTGTTCGTCTTTCCATGCGACCATAATCCACCCACATTGAAGTTGTGATTTTTATCTTTTGCACTGTCCGCGTTCGTGTTCGGCCAATTTTTTCAAATTCCGATTTTAATTTGTTCACACTGAGGAACCGATTCATTATGCTAATGCAACACATTTTAAGAAAGCCATCGATGACCGGAGCATCACAGGGTGTTTGTAACGAAAAACCGACAGCTTGGTCTGCTCAGCTGCTCTAACATGGTATTCACGGAGAGGCTACAGGGTCAGCTCTACATAATTCAGCTAGTTATGTGACTTTCATGAGTCACATCGCATCATCCGTAGTAACGGGGAGCAGGCGTCAAGAATTTGCTCAGTAAGGACTAGTCAACTCGCTAGTTGGCGAAGCACTGACAGTGGTGGTCTGAAAGTGGCTTTTTCTTACCGCAATCCATTCTATCATTTATACCCTGTCGAAAAAGCACACAGGGCAGAGGTGTGCTGAATTAGCGCACAACTATGTGGACACATTTAGTTCTTCTAGCACCTCACGAAGCGAACTGACGTCCACGGCCCCTTATTTGAGTTGATTTCACCGGTGTGTTAATAGTCGACGCAAGTCAATCATTTGGTTTTACCACGTAAGTGGCAACTATGCAAAACAGGCTCAGCTTTGTCCGCATAACTTTGAAAGCTCCTACACCGCTACGAGAAAACGGCAGGAACTATGCTAACAAGTTTATCCTCGAACAGAATTTGCTGGATAGTTTTGTAATAGAAGCAAACCGTTCACGAGCCTCTCTGTAAGCCAGCTGGACGGTTTCGTTAGCTTACAGTGCAAGACATGCAGCTGTGAACTTATCACTTCGTCAAAACCACTGTCTGAGTTTTATCTTGGGGAGTTCTTGTATCTCGTATCTCTGAAATTGACCACTACGAACAGAGTTATCCATTAGTTTCCTAAATTCCGATGCTTTATTCGCCCACAGTGGATGGCACCTAGTTTGATCTGGGTCGTGCTAGCGCTTCCGTACGTATAGTGGGATAGGGAATGAAGTTTTTATCATCTTGGTGCTTGTTAGTCGTTACAACATGCACATCTCTGGTGAAAACGGGATCAATTTCAAATTGAATTTCAGTTTTGATAACGCAGGTATTCAAAGCGAGTTATCTGAACTTCTAAAGTTAAGGTTTTAACTTGTCAAATGGTGATCCACGGGGTGCACGGATGAATCGCTTGTTTAATTTTCCTTGGCAACTTTGATTGATGTGATATTCGGATGGTGTACGAGATATATCAGTTGAGGTAGACCGCAAACTCTGGATGTATCGACTTAAAAAACCTACTAGGTCAAGCCGAATTCATCAGAAATTTGGGCCGTTTATTCCAAGCAAATATTATAGGCCAAGTCTCAGTCCAGTGCAAGCGTCATTGAACGGATTTTTTTAAATCGATGGTTAAGCACTTGGTGTTGTGTTCAAGGATAGTTTAATATTCAGGTAGTCTTACAAAAACCTTCCATGAAAGGAGTTGTCGAACCGACTCGTTCCTGTTTTGACCTCACAGGGTTCTACTCGGAGCTGCATCAAAATCAAGCCGTTCTCGGGACGCCATTAAAACGCCATCAAGATAGATAACTCGGAAGAAGCTAGAGTCAAATAATTAAACTCGGATTCTGAAAAAAATGCGACGAATCAATTCTCCATAAACTAAGACATTTTGTCGTTATTACTATTGCTAATTTCCTGATCTTTTAAAATTTGCACTGCGGACACTCAAGTTGTTTTGGCGCATGATTTTCACGTAGAGTGCGTGCTGCAGAGGGGGGGTAGCATTTTCTAGGTCTTGGGCAAGGTGAAATCGGACGTCCTGGAAATTCTATATAGTCTTGGTTGACCAAACAATAAGAAATCCAGAGAAGCGCAATGCTGCGCCTCAAAAAATTTGCTGGGGCATTATCTTCATTGCCAAAGTACATCTAGCCTCTGTGGATTTAACTTACAACGAAAAGGGCTGCAAAATATCTATTGAAGGCTGCGCTATTTTTTGCCCGCTACGTACATAAATCTAGGAGAATTCTGATTTACTGGTAAGTTTTCTTACCGACAGGAAGGAGTTGGACGATGCAGCATACTTCTCACGGATGAATGAGCTCTATGGTGATCTCAGTCAAACAAGACAACTTGGGCGGCACGACATTCTCCCATTACAATTTTCCTTGGGGATGGAGGTTTCTCAGAGCCACATAAAGACGACATTTGATTTTAAAAATAGTTGATTCCGCGGTCCTACTACAACAGAAGTGCCCGTAAAGTGGTCGACAAATGCGCCGAATGACTGGTGTTAAAGCAACTGCTGATTTGCACCCCTGCTGCGTACGTCGATACTTCTACGTCGGATTTAATTTGTCATAGCGGGCAGTTTAGCTCAGAAAGCTCAGAGAGTACCGTTCAATGAAGTATATCGGAGCAGACAACTCAAATTGATCGTGGTCTCCATGTTACTTTATTCCCCAGGAGGAAATGTTTGGGGTGGAGAAACTTGCGCCATTATCTTTTTTGAGTAAATCTATGTGGCACAATAACCCCCCTTCATAGTGACCTAGGTGACAATGATTGGTGATCTCTGAATCATTGCGTAATATTAATGAATATCCGAGACGCTGATATTTCACGGTTGCAAAAGCTGGTCAGAGCAACTTGGACAAAATTGGGCGATATGATTGTTTCTAATCGGTTATCGCGAGGAAACGTTCCCTCTTGGAAAATACCTTTGTGTACTCCTGTGGAATAGTGTGCCCGATCGGTTTGGTTTGAATACCTTACAGACCTAGACGGCAGATAAGCCAGATTCAAATTACGGTTAAGTACAGCCAAGTAAATACGGAGCGAGTCCTTTTCAGGAGTTACCTGAAGCACATTTATAACAATAAATACTTGTGACAGAATGTTACTGCATTACACATAGGAATAAATAATGATTTGAGTTTTTCTAGTAGATGATTTATCACTTGTGTCGGTAGTGTTAAGTGTAATGCTTTACGAGTACGTTCGACCAAGATAGGATTGTGTGCCCCCGTTTGTTTCATTAAAAGTTGAACCTTTGTATTCATTGGACAGTTTTCTTCTACTGTGAATTACTAACCTGTGGAGGTGTAAGCCCAGGGGTCATATCAATAGAGGAACTGGTAAATCAATTAGGGCTTCAAAAGGCCTATCTTTCTCAGTAATAATGCAAGGTGTCTAAGTAAATTAACAAGCTTCTAAGCATTGGGGTTTTATTTGAAACATTTTTGGTTAGCAGGCATGTAGAAACAATTGCGGTTTGTGTACATCCTACTGCAAATCCGCTGCTGGAGCCTAATAACTGGCAAAATTCGAATTAGAAATGAGGTATACACTCCAAAGTCAGTAAATATGCGAGTAAGCTGAAGGCCACTGACATGAAAGCACGAATATAATCAGCGCATAGACAAGCGGTTTTCCCCAAGTTTGTTGTAGCACAACATCATCCGGTGGCTGCCCGAGGGACCAAGATATCTACAAAAAATAAACGGTTTTGTTAATGCAAACTACGTAGGTATTACTGTGATATTAACTGCTATGATGTAAAAGATTTCAGCGTACAACTAAGAACGCCTCGCCTAAACACATCGCAACTTCTAAGACTCCACTGATCTTCAGCTAACTGAAAATGGGAGTTATTTAAGGCCTTTGCTTATAACATTTATGTCGTTCAGCTTCTCGCGCAGTTTTCCCAAGAGCTCTTGAATTGTTTTAGACCAAGCAGAGGCGGAACAGATTACGCACAAAGCTCACGTGTTTGTATGTGACATGGGGAAAGTCTTCTAGGAGTTCAGCTGGTAGACTTAGGTAGCTCGGGTTTACCTACTGGAGATTTCTACGTTTGTACCTAGCGTATCCCACTTGTATGTGCATTAAGGTTCGACACTTTCGGTCTGGCATCAGTCTTTCATACGTGTCTGAGCTGCACAATATTCTGTACAGCACACTTCGAGCTGGAAGCGACGTAGTAAAGGTGCACATGTACGTAATGTGCATCGGTTCCAAAATTCTGAGGTACATAGAAGAAGCAATTAGCTTTTAGTACTGACTTACCCAACTTCACACTCTTCAGGTTTGAGCAAGTGATCCGTTTGTGCGTTGGATACCTACCTGGATGTTCAACATAAAAGAAATGTGAGATTTTTGGTCGGTGATATTACTGAAGGAATGACCGTGAGGGAGATCCACAACAAACAGGCGACTTTTGATATCGAGTGGGCTTATAGGTGAGGTCGAATTTGCCTAAACCACGTGCTCATTATTGGCACTTAGGGTTAACCGTTGACCCAAACGATATGTATTTCACAAGCTCACGATTCGGTTAGTTCATACAAAGAACCCAAGCAATAAAAAATTAAGTTCTATCTGAAGGGCTGATTGGATTGAATTATAATCACGCGCTTTTAACGTCTAATTTAGTTAATTTCTTTGTCTATAAAGAGTGGGTGAACTTACGCAAGAATCCATGGCTCTCTGCGATTAACTTAGTTTTTCTGGTGGAGTGTCGTTCCGCTAATGTCCCCACTGATTGCTCTCCTTACCAGTGTCACAAGTGACTCGATCAACTTCCCGACCCAAGAAGTGAACAGCAAGTTGAGTGTACGATCTACTTTGTTGTCATTCCTAGGTCTTCGCGTACCCACATTCCTACTTTCAGCTTTTTATATGCAACAGCCGCAAAACTGCTGTGCAATTTCGTGTTTTTTATGCCGAAGTCACGTAAGTTGATCGAATATTACTATCAGGGTTTGAAATTAGTCTGAGTACCACAGTTGGATAGGAGTTATACAGAATCACCCGGTCCATTCGTTAAGGGGAATGATTGCACATGCACTAATTTAAATTGGCTGATATAGTGGTCATAACAGGAAAAAGTTCTCACGCACGATAGCAATCTCCAAAAACAGATTAGTCATAATTTATGCCTAACAAACACAGCAGTTCTTTTACCCTGCAAGCGAAATCTCCGGAAAACTGTCAAAAAGGAACTCAATATATTTGGTAGGCTATGACGCGCGATAGCTACCCAGGAGCTTAAGTGGATAGTATATATATATATATAGTAAGTGTATTATATAGTATGTCAGTGTTACCTTGAGTCGTAACGCGCGTCAAAAGTGTACTGTCAATCGGGTCATCCTTCCACTCATCCAACTTGCTGGTATCAACACGATAACCATCAAAGTTAACGTGGAACGCGACACTAAGCTTCTCTCCCTCGGACACCAAGTAATCCACTGTTGCTGATTTGTAAACACGTGCATCTGTAAATTCCCCTTTCATTAGCGTCTTGATCTGTTTGGAAGGAAATATAAAGAAAAGTCACTGTTGAGAGCAAAACCTGCGGTAACCGTTTGAATTTGGAATGCAACTGAGAATTTTCGGGCAATTTTAATGTGCATAAGGTAGTTGTGTTTGGCGTTTCACATGAAGGAGTTCCGTCTGCCACTTCTAACTGTTCAGAAAGAGACTGTCAAATTCCATAGTGGTGATAAACTACGGATAGAGTATTTCAGCAGGGCATAGGGACTTGGCGTTACCAAGGCTTACAGGTCTGATTAGAACAATACACGAGAAGCACAATCAATGCGACCTGGTCGCGCTCAAATTGAAACTTTCAAGATTAACTTGAGCCAGTTGCTTACAAAATTTTCCGGTTGACTTCATTGTGATACGAATGGGATGCCAAAAATTTTATGGCATTAACCGAAGGAGTATGAAGTATTTTTAGGACCGATTTGTTGTCTAGACGAACGTATTGAAGGCATGTCCTCTAAGATATGCCTATAGATGCTATAAATGATGCTTCAAGATCGCAGACGCCTTGTTTTCAGTCGTGACTGCCATTAAGCAGTGGTTGTGGAGCTTGACGTGAGAGACCTGGCAAGTCATGAGGAATGTATATGCAGTGCTTCAAATACAAAATGGTCTCACTTCAGAATTTATCCTGAGGCATGTTTAGCAACCTCCCCCCCCCAATATTCCTAACGTTTACACTCCACGAAGATGAGCATGATTCTAATGCTGGCTGAAAACATATGCAGGAAAGGCAACAGTGATTGGAAGTTTACGTCTTACGGAGTCATAAGTGAATGAATTTTTCTCGGACGCAACATACTACTCATTAAGTTGCTGAAAACTCTTCGACAGCCGACGATCAGTTTCGTCTTTCTTGCGGCTCATCAGGTAGGTATGGTCTTCGAGTCACTGTCAATTTTTCGTTCAACCTGAACCCAAATTGCACAGAATTCGACAAATGCATACCAATTTGGTCTTCACGGGAGATTCAGCTGAATTCTAGCATCTCAAGTCAGCTTGCAATCGAACACTGGATCTTAAAGGATATGTTGATGTAGATTGAACGGGAACCGTAAACCTAGTGATGAGTGGGACTTGTTAAACAGGTTGAAGTACTCAGTGTCAGGTCAATAAGATACAAAAAACTCAAAAAGAGGGTGGATAAATTGTGCAGTGAAAGCACCAGATATCTTTACACGTCCACGACTACGAGAGGCTAGTGTTTATCGGTGAACCCATGGTCGTCTGATCTAGGGGTGTCTCTTGTTACTGAAAGGTATTTGCACGTTGTACCTAGCCCAACTCGAACAAGAATCATAAACTAGTTTGCTTACTTAGGAATCCTAATTCAAGTCGTTGGTCAAGCATTGTCTACACCGCATAAGAAAAGTTTGCCGTAATGGAGATTCGCCTTACTGTGACCATCGACCAAAAATGGACCAATGGTGTCGAACAAAGCTCCTGCATTGTCGAACCCTGCATTGTCTAGAAGTCAAAATAGCCAAGCCAACTACCAGTTTGGCACACAATTTCTCGTAATTCATGATGGATATATGCACAAACAAAGCGACTCAAATCGAGCATAGGAGCGAGCGTTATGTGGTGTATGTATGTTATATGCGCTTCACCACTGCTCAAAAGGCTGTTGAGGTATGCAAACCGATTTCGGTGTCAAGACTTCAGCCAATGATGTCGAAACTGGTGTCTCACGCAGTCAGCATATAAACCGAACAAAGTAGACAGTCAGGTTTATACATTTTGCCACTAGACCACAATAACAAAAGCCATGAATTCAGTAGAATTGGGTGACGTTATTCCAAGTTCAGCTTCACGCTGGATCCCCAGGGCAGTGCAGTGACTCTGGTCATAAAATGTAAACGACCGAAAGATTTCCTCCCGATGTGATTCGTGTGCTTCATGAATTAGAAACAGCATTCTAATTTTCCAACTGGTTTCAACTTTTATATCCTGTGACAGAAATGTATACAGTTCCAGCAGGCCGTAATTCGGTTAGTGTCACCATAATTGTGCATGTTCTAAACGTGAAAGCTCTCTTGTTTTTGCATCGCAAGGGGTATCAGCAGCAGCTTGTTGTCAAATGTCTCACAGATTAAAACCAGTGCCCATATTAATCAGTCACAAGTCAAACCTCCACGAATTCTGTCAAACTTTAGCCGAACATGCAGGTACAACACCACAGTACGTTGCCTATCAAGTCTAAGTTATTAAGAGCTGTGCTAAACACTTGGGGTGACGAATTAGCCCATATTATAACAAATGTACAATGAAAATCGGCGCTACAGAATATGCATATTCACGAATGAGCAAAGTGCGAAATCGGTGCCTACCTTCAAATCACTTGACACATTAACTGATGGATTTTTACTTTGAACGGCGAATTATGACGGGGAAGAAGTTAATCAAGGCGCATACTGTCGCCAAAAAATCACAAAAACGATGGCGAAAAAAATACTTTGAGTCAATCAGGTTAAATAGACGGGGTAACGTGCTCTACCTGGCAAAAAATAACGAGTAGAGAAGAAACCTGAATATGACCCATTTAACCCGGATCTAGTTAAATCTTTCTCAGTAATCTTTCGAAGAAAGACGTGATTTCACACCACCTGGTGAACAACCATCGCTTTAATTGCACCACTTAACGACAGCCTTTGTTCATCTACACGAGGTACGACTGCGGACTGACAAAGGCTACGCCTAAGGCAGAATATTAACTATCTGTAATATCTGTGTTTTGCGAGTTATCCAATGTCGAATACAACTAGGAGATCTCCGAAACGTCTTGCCTTGTACGTCCACACCAATCCATTAGTTTTGTTAGCAGACCATAGTTATGGGTAAAAAAAAGTCAGCAGCAAAGTCGTATCAGACTAGTCAAACCGGAAGTTTAGCAATACAGTACGTAAGAATGTTCTCAGTTAATTCATTTCGATGAATTAAGTCGATGGGCAACGAATGAAACGGGGTCAACAGAATTTTTGAGAAACTACTGGGTACTCAGGAAAATAACTCTGGAATTATTGTTGGGCGTTAAGACTCGTTCATAAAAAGCGTTATATTTTTTCAGAAGAAACACCTATACTATACTAAAGAGAACATTCTTGGCCATACACATCCTCTATGACGACGAAGCACAGAATATGAGCTGCCGACCGAATCCCAGGAGAGACGGATATCAACATAAGCATTCACCTTTCTGGAACAGTATTCCGTGTCCAGAGCTCGAAATCAATGACTACGCTCTTCACATCTGAGTCCCATCGAAGATATGTTATAGGTACAACTCACTTGCATGGTACTGGAATTCCTCTTGGGAAGAGTCCCCGAGACCAGCAAGTAGTAACGAGACCATACTGGAAAGATGATTTTCTGAAGGTACAGTACTCTAAATCCTTCACAAAGCGGTAAGTGAACCTTCCACCACCACATCAAAGTTTGTCAGACAAACGCGTCCACGTAGTTATGTTTAAGCTGTTTTTTCGTCTTCCATAAGCTACTCTGTGTTCAAGTCAAAATGACGAACAGTCCATATGTTTCTATGTGCAGACGAAATGTTAATGAACCTACAAACGACAAGTTAACGGCTACTTGACTAACTTTTTTTCAACATGCCTAGCAGAAATCTCAATCTGGATCGCCAGTCAGTGTCTAGTTACGATGCCTAGAAAGTTGTGAACATAAATTACATGAGGTACTGCATATCAGCTGCAGACTGACTATAGCCACACGTTTCTTCTAAGGCTTCCTTTAGTTATGCATAAACGCTTCCAGTGAAAAGGCGATTTGTCGTTGCGACCATCCAAACTCCAGTTGGTGAGTGACACCCCCCGTTTTGGTGTCTCAGACCAAGAAACTAAAACACGCTGGTCAGAGCTTTCAAGCCTTCTGAACGGATCGCACGGCCGTTCTGTTAGACGTGAGGATTTTCTAATTATGATGTGGTTGTAACAAACCAGCACTCACATCTGACCGGAGTTGTGATTCCAAGTTCTTGTTTGGCCTTTCTTCAGCATTCAGCAAACTTGCCATTTCTGGTGTGGTCTTCAGTTCAGCTTTGAAGTTGGCAACTAAAAAAGACAAATAGGCTATTCTGTATCTGTTTAGAAGAGTATTCTGATTTTGTGAGAACTTTAGTAGGTATGCCAGTTGAACTGGTAGAAACAGTTAGGATCAGGTGAATAATCAGGTTACTGTGTTTCATAAGAAGCGATAATTGTTACAAGACAAACAAACATTAGGAAAAATCAAAATACCGTTCACGTGCAACACAAATAGTGTTTATCACTGGACGATTATGAGTTTTGAGTTCCACGTCAGTTTCAATTTCGTGAGCTTCTGCTTTACAGCTGGGTGTCTGCAAAACGCCTTCAAATTCCCAACACTTCAGACGATGGTGTATCCAAAGCATTGTTTACTCTTAATACTTAACCGCCAAAACTCGCGCAGTCCATGGTGTGGAAAGTTCGACCTTTATACCTCAGTCACTAAAAATCACGAATGCGTCTGTGGCACCAAACGTCAACCAGAGGTGGTTGGCTGACCCTGACAGATCTGAACAAAAAACCGATGCTGGCACTGTATGTTGTTCAATGAGTTCAGGAGCTGTTGAATCTTCGTTGGATTATTTGTTTAAGGAATTTGATTCAACTTGATACACTGAAGTCACAGTGCACCCATATAGTATACCGGGTAGTATGCGAAGGAGCTGCCAATACCTTTGGAGGGGGGTTGGAAGTAAAATCAAACTGTCCTTGGCAGACATGGAGGTCAGGTGGCAACGATATCTCCAAGAATACCCTTACATTTCCACATATAAGTGATTTTTGTATAGACAAAGCCACTCTGTGCCCCTGTAGTTAAGTGTAAGAAAGTAAGTAGTGTAAGAAGGTGGCAAGCAAAACTGAACAAACATTCCCGAAACCGACAAGTAGTTCGCCAGGGTTATTCCTTTGTTGACGTCCCCACTGAGTATCATGATAAAAACAGTGTTCATTATAACAATAATGATGATCATGTGGATGATACTGTCATGTCCCATGATTGGAGTTCCGTTTCCGAAACCGGGCTAGTTGATTTGTGAAAAGCAAATTATGATTTGCACTGCAGGTCCATGAGTTTACGGATATGTATGTAAGTACGTGGTACGTCCTGAAGGTTGCTTTGAGACAATCTGAACAAACCCACCTCTTCTGAAGCTATTTATGGACGTTAATTCCTCTGGTTATTAATTCTGATAATAATATATGCGACATACACGAAGAAGGCTGTTAGCGGTTAAACCTGAATTCGAATCAGTGTTATTTTGCTTGGTGATTGTTACAGAATGCCGATTGCTTAAACATGGAAGTCCACACAATATCAATTTCAGGAATGAAGTAGCTGGTTTCATCCACCAAATCGTATTTATTAGAATCACCATAGAACAAAGTGCTCTACTATATTGCTGTGTAAAGCCAACGTGTGAAGCCTATTATCTCCCTGAAAAGTTAACCTAATTAGTTGTCTTGAAAGTCGCCTATTAGATGAGACCCTGCAGATGAGCTCACGTCTTACAAACAACGAAGTCTCCCGTGCGTTTGACGGAGAGCCAGGCGGAACCACTTTAATTCGATAAGCTATAGCTGCCTAGTTGATAGAATGTCTCACTGAACACTGATAGGATCGTTCGGTAATCTATCGATATCGTGATATTCCAACTCCATCTTGGAGTTCACGTGATGGCCGAAATAATTAAATGTTTGTGCATTGTAAAATATGAAAATTTACTTATAAACATAAATCAGTTTACGCAAAAGTACCTTCGAGAGGATACGCATCCACACTATTTTCGCATTGTTGCGAATACACTGAAATTCAAAACGAAGACAAAGCTTTTTAGAATATTTTGACCTATCATGATAAGATCATCACCAAGAATACATAAACAAGCTATAAATATCCCTTAGCAGCTACAATCGCACATAGCAGATTGTTATGTGGATGAGTTGCATAAACTTCTGAGTTCAGTAAACGATTCATCTACCGTGCTACACGCTCTCAAATCACAATTCATGGGCCTTTGTTGTCTAGCAAGTAACGGTCGGATTCGGTCCAAAGCGAATGTGCTGTTTTAGTCGTACACTTTCGGTTTGTTCATCTCAAATGCATTATACAAGTTAACATCCTTCAGTGGTACATAAGCTTGGAAAGGACCAACAATAAAGTCAGGGGGTTGCACACCACTTTGGGAAGGATGAAACACCTTGTTTAGGAGAGAATTTATCAGACCTGCTTATGACGCACAGTTGTAGTGGTTACTGCCTTGATTCTCTCAATCGATTAGCAGCGCGTTTAGGCGGAAATGGCTCAGCTCATTAAAACAACACCCTCAGATTGGCAACTTTTGCAACATACGCCAATGTGACTAATGGAATGATTTCCTCTGCGAGCGTATCGTCGATATTCTGGGGCACTTTGGGGTGGTGTGAGTCGTGGATCTAGTAAGCAGTAGATCACTTGTGTTAAAGTTGAGCGGCTAAGGGATCATGACACCGCGTTGCTCAATTGCGATGTAACCTCACCCCAACATAATGTTGAGCTGGGATCTACAGAATTCACATTCCCAAAGTTTCACTAGATTTTCAATGTACTAAGTGCCCCTGATTCTTTTTAAGTAAGGGGATTCAGCAGAGGGCTTTTCCGGCGCTCAGAGGATCATGCTCAAAGGCCAAGTTAGAACTACCCTTTAGTATGATTGCTTCTTCCTGTACAGATTCCTTGGAATGAAACGATTTTTGATGACGTCTTAGAGCTAATCTATTGTGAAATCTCTCCTGAAAATTGCTTTTCCTATCTTCCTTATGTTCTGTCATTGTGATAGAAACCTGGTTGCAAAGGTATTTGAGCGGTTTATTTAATTGTGTAACAGAATTCTAAATTGTGAAACGTTTCAGTCGCAACTAGTCCTTGAGGTATTCAGAAACTCAGCTGACCACCGCTGTGTTATGCGAAATTTGCCAGAATAGTCATCTATCCCAGCGGAAGACTTGAGGAAGGTCAATCACCGAACTTCGAGCCTTATTGGATGGTTTGTTGTGGATTTGGTCAGGTCCATATAGTTCGGCTACACGATCGATACCTATCTTAACGTGGCACATCAAGCGGCCGTAGATCAACTGGACGCGTGACCCTTTGGTATCCAATACAGACTGTTTCTACACCGGTCATACGCATATTAACACCCCATCAGGGATCTCTTCTGTTTCCACTGTGGTTGTAGCTTGTTATGTTCCTCCTTATCATGACTGACTCCCTTGAGTTTGAGGGATTTGTCAGCTTCATTCCTCTAGTGATTTATTTTCAGGCTGGCTAAGTCCTTGGGACTCGCAGCGTCGTTACTCAAATTTGACTAACTTGTGTGAACGTTCTGTTTCTTTTCTGTGGGTTCTATTTTGGTTGATTCTGTCCTCCCGATTTCTAGCCAGAACACAAATCTTACTTTCTAGGTGAGCCCACTCAGTGTAACTTTTAACTCATCGTTCTGTTGTACTGTCAGATTTCCTCGAAATCTTCAGCCCTATTGTTTCCAAATCGATTTCTCTTTGATGATCGGCCATTCTGTATTACTTCCTCATGCGCTTGTAGGCATCTGCAATCATCGGACTGATCATCCGTCAACCAAATTGTGTGGCTAACTAGCTCTTGATGTTGGCAAAGAAGTTCCTCCATTTGGAAAGGGATATTTTTGCAGCCCTGATGAAAGGAACAAAGCGGTCATTCTATGATTATCAATCAGGAGACGAAATTCTCCAATCTAGGAGATGATTTGAGCGTACAGTTTTTTGAAGTATACCGGAATACTGGTGGCTTGGAAACACCTATTGATTGCTATTCAGATCGCTGCCAGTACGGTCGCCGAGCATGGCAGTCGGCTTTTAGTCACCGGTCTGTTAAAAGGCCAACTAAGCCATCGAAAGCAATTTCCTTAGAAAACCAACCGAAAGAAGTAAGCACGGATTACACTCATTTGCAAACCAATTTGGTTTTCACGAGGGACTCAGCTGAATCTTTCGTCTATGACATTCTACAACTGAGTGTGCTGCTTTATGAAAATATACTGCGATGTCTCGAATATCGTACCAACTGAAACATGGGGCGGCCTGTGTGCAGCACATTCAGTTGTAGAATATCATAAACGAGAGACTCAGTTGGGTCTCTCGTGAAAAAACAAATTGATACGCAAATGAGTTTATTTCTCGATTTGGGTTCAAGTAGAACATAAGGTTGACGGAAACTCGGGGACTGCGCATACCTGATGAGCCCCAAGAAGGGCGAAACAGGTGGTGGGCTGTCGAAGTTTTCAGCAACCTTGTGAGTAGTTTCCTTTATGAAAATAATTACAGATTACTTTGAAGCACAAAAACGCTCCGTTGATATCACGGTCAAGCTGTGGCACGATTGGCCAGGTTAACCAAGTTACATCAGATACCTATTGAAAACTATGTGGACTGAAACAAATCAGAAGTTAGTCCCCACCCACTGAGGCCGTCTTTCCGACCATGCTGACACGCTTGCAAGCCAACTACCAAGCGCCGTGCATAGATCAACAGCCATCTGCCCAACAACCAATAAACGTACTCAATTTATTAACTTTGCAGAATATTGCTACTGAATAATTTGTCTTATATTTGATGTCTTTGTGCACCGACTAGCATCCACTGTCAGCTGATTGAGTGGTCGAATTGTCAGCTTGATCTCACTGTATGCCGACTCCGGAAAGTAATGTAACCTGTACGATTTACCAACTTTCTGTGGCATTCAAAAATACCCTGAGCTGGAGTTTAGAGCAACAGCACACAATTATGGTGAATACACTCGGATTCAGGGACGTATTTGGTTTGTTTTACACATGAATAGCCAATCTGTCCTTATTTTTCTTTCCACCTACAAAGTGACGCCAGCCTGTAAGAAAACGAATTATTGAAGGTTGTTCAGTCCATTTTGTGACGCTTTTAGGTAGATTTGGGTAGACATGTCGAGTGGGCGGAAAACAATTGGAACCTAAATCTTGACGATAATCACTAGTTCATGCGTCTTAAATTTCTTCAAGAATTTATAGGGGAAAGTTAGTCTATGATATGAGTATTTCCTGTGAGCTATTGTTTTCTAGAATTCACAACTAAGGCAATAGTCCTCATTCCTGACGGCGTAGATTCAGGAAGATCATCTCGCCGTGTACTGGCTCCTCATTTGGCGTTCATTCATAAAATTGGTGTGGCGCTCTCTCATAATAAATAATGTGTTTGAATTCTAGTGAAGTTTTAGTTTGTCAAAGCGCGCGGCAAACCAAATTCTGTTGCTATGTAAGCGTGAAAAACCCACCAAGCACCGCTTTCGGTAACTGAAATTATCCGACCATTATACGGCTGTGAATCTTATAACAAGTTAAAGGGAACTCACGATGGTTTTAAAGTATCCAAAATGGTACCGAATGACAATTGCAAACACAAGACCAGGAGTTGACCAAGCTAGTAAACTATCTCCTCAATATCCAACCTTTACATTGGTAAAAGGAACTCAGTTATGGCTGGAACGTGTGGTGAAATAGGCGTTACCCTCAACTGTAGTCAACTAGTGCAGTACTTGGCGATGTGTGATCCCAGCTCTGCCGCATTTATACGTGCACTTGCGGGGATCAAGGGCATGTTAGACTATACATCACACTGGCTATGACGCAAAACAACACACAAACTAACGTGATTTGGAGTTACCTGTAGGGACAAGAAGCGCTTCTATTCCACCTGGGAGGCCGCTAACGAGTTCTAGGATTTTATTCACCAATTTTATAAGCTGATCTGCTTCCGCTGAGGCTGCTTTGAAGTAGAAATAGAATGGAATGACTTGGACATTGTCGACCATGGCATTACCACCTTGTTCCACCTGAAGCAGGTCATTCATTCCATCGAGCACACTGTGCAATATGAGAACCTTGAAACAGAATGAGAAAAAAACTGGTGACCTTATGGTTATTTTAAAAAGAGGGGCGTCTGTAGACACTAGAGATCCTGGTGAAAAAAAGTTTCATGGTTTGAAGATACTTTTGGTTCGACTGTGCTTTCTATATTTGGTTTTTTGATGCCTAGATGGATTAACTTCTGCTGTAGATAATAGCACATGTGTGCATTCTGTTTGCAGCATTCTACCTAAGCGGTCAAGTTCAGTAGGCTGACACAGTTGACAAGTTACTCGTTATCAGAGTGAATGCGGTCCCCGGCAGACGTATTGCGGGATTTACGTGTCAGTACATTCAATCTGGACAACAGGCCAAAACGCTTCTACGCATTCGCAAAAGGATGAAAAGTTGACATGGGATTATCATAGCAGCCTTGTCCTCAGAGGACAAGCCAATACGCATTCTGCGCTTTTACACTGAAGGACCAGGTGGAAGTTTCTCTTCAGCATGTATCCGCGGATAAACCTAGTAGGAACGGCCGAGGGAATGTCATGCACTCTAATGTGTGGGCTACAAAGTGCACCGTCAGAGGAGTTTCAGCGTTGGATTGAATGGCAATCTATTTGGGGCTCGCTCCAGTGTTACCACTATTTGTTTTCATCTTGGGCCGTAGCATCCTGTGGGCGCCTAGGTTTATTACAAACTGAAGGAAGCACAAGGTATAAGATAATAAAACCGGTTACGAATAAACAGAATTAATTGAAAATGCGGCGTAGGATTTGAACCACAAAGAGTACGGACATAGTTAATGACGTCATCCCTATAGTGTGGTGGCAAGACAACAGGCTGAGCAAATGCTCTACCCAAACCAGAACTAAGTGGCGTATACTAACACATGAGGATGTTGAATTGATGGATAGGTCTTATCGTATAACCTTTCACATAAACCATCTATGTGACACTCATTCAGTTGTAACCTCCCCTTGCCTCTCGGTGCAAAAATTGCGACCAATGGAGTGAAACCTACTGTTAGTTCAAAGTTAGATCAAAGCTTTTTGCCCTCATCTGCTTAGGCAGTAATCGCAGCTCACTGAAGAACCATACCATACCATAAGAAACGATGCAATCTAGGTTGCTTGTCAGAATGCCTGAATGGGACGTTGGACACTAGAAACTAAGAAATAACTCGAGTATTTCAAACGAGTTAATTTCCCAATTAACTCTACAGCGACCGTGATGAGATTACAAGAGAGTAGAGTAGAAACGCGAGACCCGTTCAGCTATAAGTGTACAAACTAAGGTATACTGACAAGGTGACTTTTCTGGCGAACGTCTCTTAATTGCCAAAGACTCGGCAGTTGAGGGAGAAAGTCACGACACACACACTATTATTTGGTATAAATTTTAATACCTGGGTGCTCAAGATCCCTGTTGCATTTTTGCTCAAACTTGCCGCATTTGAATAGGGTGTTTAATCTTGTAGTCATCATAACGGTGCTCAGAGACAAGTTCTTTCTAACTTCGTGACAACCGTGCTCCCCACAATGCCTCTTGTGATGGATTTCAAATATCAAAAAAAGTCAACAAAATCAAATTTCTTCGCCAGTCTTCGTTCATTCAGTATTAACTTCGCAATTCTACCTACATATAAAGGCACGTAACCGCTACCCTTCTCATTTATATACTGTCAGCATTTCGTACATCTTACAATGACACTTTGACAAAGTGGTAAGGCAGAGCAAGTTTTCCTAGCTGTTCCATGCTACGATATGTAATAAATGTGTTTAATCAAGATGGATTGGCCATGGAGCGTCTATGTCATAGTTAACACACGCTTTACGGTTGCTAGGACTCGGGTTATAATGCCATTCATATTTGCATAGCTCTCGCGGCTCACAAATACATCAGCTTGGGTGAAAATTCATCAGAGGGACTGCATTCTTCTTGCAGGCAGGACCTGTGGCCATGAGACACAATCCATTTTCCAAGGAGCAGCATCCGTCCGAAACTAACCAGAGAAAAATCATGGCTTACGAGATGGTCTATATAAACTTGAGGAAGGACTAGAATGGTAATGACCTTGACACTAGTGCAAAGGTGCATAATATGACCATCATTGCTAAACTATTCCAAGCTAGTTGCTGGTTGTTCTCGAATTCAGTCAGTCAGTGATTTAGAGTGTTAGAAGTTCAGAATATATGATACCTTCTTGATCCAAACTAAAGACTCTCAAGTTTTAGATGGTTTCTAAGTAATGTGTTATATATACATATTTTTGTACACTAATATTCGAAAGCTAACTTTCGATATTGTAATCCATTCACCTCACACAATCGTTACGTTTTAGGTTTATAACTGAGGCATGGATGACCAGAATACACAACACCCTGGCTTAAGGCAGCAGGTGACAAGAGCAGTGTGTGCCGGTCATTTTATGCTTAAACTTAATCCCATTTGCGTACATGTAATGCCAGAGGATATCTAATCACAGTAAAGTGTTCTATCTGACCCTGAAGAATTTTGTTGAAATGTTCTCATCTGACTGTTTGTATACTTTAATCCTTTCGGGAGAAACAGTAATAAAAACACCTTGGTGTCTTCTGGTCGTATTTTATTGAAATTGCCGATAAATGAGTATGGATAGTATGTGGATCAACTGACCGCAGGTTGTAGAAATTCTTCAATTTCCCTAGGCAGTCCAGCGGCCATAGCTAGTATTCGAACAACTGAAAGAAAATGAAACCAAGCTTGAGGAAAGAGTATGCTATCTAATAGCATCAGAACTTTGCTAGATACCTTTTTGACGCCTGTCTGATAAAGTGCATATGGAATAATCAGTAGCATGATAAACAGCATGTTTATTTTCACCCCTCTTATAAACGAAAAAGTATGGTGGTAATCTAGATTTGTGCTGCTGTTCTGTCGACCTAATCTACGCACAGCGCTCCATGTGAGACATAACAATGGTGGGAAAATTGTAAAAACTACTATCTACCACAAACCAGAGGACACAGGAGCCGTTTTAAACTACTCATGAGCACACCCAAAGACGTGTATGCCAGTATGGTCTCATCAATTTCAGTCGAATTAAAGCTCCAGAAAAAAACATTTCGCCCAGTTTTGGTGCAACTGAAGGATCCCCTTCTGGTCGCAGTAGGACAATTGCACTAAAGTTTACCCAGGGCAAACAACAGAACTACACACCAGAGTTGATGAGCATAAGAAAAGAATAAACAAACCACCAAGGAATGCGGATCAATACAAGCGGTGGTCGAAGACTCAGCGATGGCGATACATGCGTTAGACACAGGGCATAGAGCAGATCTGGATCGTCTAGATGTCTCAAGGAGGGGACTGCGTTCCAAACCACAGCAACTGATGACTGAGGCGGTGGAAACCGCCAAGCATCACATCGTGAGCAGAATCCAGGGTGCGGGATTATGGAGCACGGCCTTAGATTAGCTGAGCTAACACGTGATCATGTGGGCTTGTCAATAGACGTAGAAATGTTGGCAGTGAAAGGGGTGTATGAAATCTCAATCCGACAAAGTTTCACAGAATCTCTCTGTCTTACAAAACCATCGTAGGACTAGCTCACTCACACAGACGGAGAAAAGGCGTGAACGACGTTCAAGATAAATCTTCACGTGAAGCGAACCAGATTTAATACTTGCTAATCCGCCCTAGCAAACAAAATCCTTCAGCGGACACTGATTCAGCCTGACTTGGTTGACTGGTCCTCCTTTCACCTTAAATCCCAACGAACTTCGCAAGCTAGTCACTTGGCCTGACGAAGCTTTTACGTCAAAAGCGAACCCTGTCCAACTATAAATCTACCGATCGTTTCCAAAACGTTTCCAAAAATGATGATTTTTCAGTTGTTTTGAAGCATTCCTCCACCGACTGCACATGAAGAGGGCCTTTCTGTATTCCAGGGTTTGTGTACCATTTAACGTTTCCAAACTGCAGCACTTACTTTTGACTTCTATTGGAGCCTCCTTCTTGCATGCGTCCAGTGCAATCATGAATTGGCCTGTTAAATTCATAAAACGAAAATAAGAAAAACAGAACCAGGAGGACGGTAGTTAATTCAAAGTCAGTATGTTTGTAGCATTATGATCGCACGAAATATGAACCGTCATAACAAGCTTTACTCAATTTTTCCTGGCCGGTTTTTAGCACCTCACCTGGGAACGAGGGTGGAATCCATGATAGGACTGAAAATCAATGAATTGACAGGAAAGACAACTTGAAAGTCAACAAGGGTTACCAGTGCAACTGAGGCCTTTTTGGTAAAAAGAACATACGAAAAAATCATGCTGTTGAAGAAACTCAATTTCAAAGTCAACATTTTAGTTTTATCACCGCGCGAAGGTTGCGATATCCTCATTAAAAGCTAGCACTCAAATTTAACAGTCTCCTGAAAGTTGAGGCAATGCGTTTGCTTTGGTCTAAATAGAGCATTTTTAGAAGTCTATCCTCCTGTTCACGGCGCTTGGGTGAACCAAATTATGCTGGTAAAAACATAAATTACGGCGGACTGTGTATTATGCTCCTAATGGTTTTCACTGAAACATCTCCTTACTGATGCTCCAATCATTGAAATGTATGGTAACAGACCACAATGTTACCATATTTTGAACTCATTCAAGCCAGATTGCAAAAACAGAATGCCAAAGTGACAGTATTAACTCGGTAAGTAGTGTGAAGCTTGGAGAGAGATCGTCAAGGTCAGGGAACAAATTTGTGGCCATTTATTCAACCGCAGTAATGAACATCTCCTAACACGTTTCGAACAATATGGCTCTATTTTCACGTAATTTAAAGCGCCACCATATCACCATATCTATAATTCTGGTCACATCTGAAGAGAACATAGCCTTTTAGGGGACGAGATCCTTGTCAGAAGTGGCTTAAATTAATCGTTTTTTACACCTCAAATATTTAAGTCGTGCTTACGGGAGTTTGGTTGAATATATGTTCTTTTCTGGCAGCGGAGGCATATTGCAAGGCATCATGGCTACTATTAGCATCCCTTCGGGTAAACGCAAGACAACCAACAAACTGACTACCCAACATGCCCAGTAGATTTCAGCACTACCTGTTTTATCATACTGTATACGTTCCGGTTAGACTTGCAGTATATAGTACATGGAAATCACGTGTCACTGGTGGCTGGTGGATTTCGTGTAAAAAAGCAAGGCTGTTTTCCACATGAATCTGACTAGCTGATTACCAATAAGTTTCCTTGTAAAAACCAGAAATTTATGCAATAAAACTTTCTTCCAAATAATACACTGATATAATTCAAGTGAAGCGAATCGAAATATGATCCACTGTAGCTTAAAAACATTTAGTCCCAGTGAGATACAGAAGAGCAAATTGGATAAGTGGAGAATAGCTTGCAAATAATAAAATGTAGGATCTCATTGGTTTGGTCAAGAAATGTATCTGAATCTCTTCAGGTTCTCAAGCCACTGAATGTGTAAGACAGGCTACCCAGTATCTGACAAAAACTTACTCGTCAAGTCGTATTTCTGATCTACCACTAGAAGGACAAATGAACCGAAAGTGGACGATATCTCACACCCAACGCACCTCAGCAGAATGGCAGAAAAGTGTCATAAAAGGTAAACCATACAAACAGAGTATCTTCAGCGGTTTTATTTGCGTTTCCTTTGACTTTGCTCGGCGAAAGAAGGATCTACCGAGAGTAAGAGTAACCATTTGTTGAAGTGCAACTTATCTATATTAACACAACATATTTGCTAAGCACGGTCGTTCAAAAATCATGCACGAGAGACATTCCTTAACCCAATGTGCTGAACGCAGGGTCTCTTTTGTTTCAGTTTTCAGGATACTCGAGGTAGTTTGTGTATATTTTGAATATAAAATGACACCTGTAAGGTTGCTACAAATATCTTAATTACATTCGTTGGTATTTCACCCAGTCTGTAAAGTTTGGTTGATGGAAAATTTGTAAATATGTTTACCTGATGGACAACCTCAATAAAGATCAAGCAAGTAGTAGATATTTGAAGAACTTTCAACAACCTTTCGGCTAGCATCTCATGTCAAAAACAGTTAGCCGTTTCCACGAGGGTAATTGGTTGTCCGCCACGAATGAGTGTTTGAAAAGTTCTTTTATCCGTTGACTGTAATCAGTTTGTACCAAGGTCTAATAAAACTCGATTTCAAACACCCCATTAAGTGAGTCTAATCTACAGGTAACAAAAGTTATGTTTATTCTCGTATAGAGTGCTCTCTTTGAGAAGTTCGTTACTCCCAGTGAATCACTTTAATGCACTTCTGAAGTGTAAATTAACGGTGGGATACTATTTCGTGCGACTGATACACCGCTCGATACAACAATAAACAGAAGTAAATACATTCATTTGCGAATCAATTTGGTTTTCACGAGAGACTCAACTAAACCTCTGGTTTATGATATTCTACAAATGTTTCATGTTGGCATGATATTCGAGAAGCTTGGCTATTTATTCTTGTGATTCCATTCCTCGACACTATTTTGTTGCTAGTATTTTCTTCATTTGTAATAACAAAGCAAACTGCGAATTGGACTGGTATCTTCACCATCTAACTGTGGTTGACACAAGTGACGCTGATATGAGACACAATCTACGGTGTTGCGAAAAGAGTCAAACTCCTTTGCAGCATACTATTATTTAGTTTTTCGTGGAAGATCTTATGCTTTCTAATAGAATAAGCGTGTAAAACGTAGTTTTCTTTCGTGCGGTATCAGGTACAGCGTCCTGTTTAGTTCCACGATGATTTCGAGGCCTTGACACAACAAAAATAACCAGTCAAGACTCAACTAACCTCTGGTTTATGATATTCTACAAATGTTTCATGTTGGCATGATATTCGAGAAGCTTGGCTATTTATTCTTGTGATTCCATTCCTCGACACTATTTTGTTGCTAGTATTTTCTTCATTTGTAATAACAAAGCAAACTGCGAATTGGACTGGTATCTTCACCATCTAACTGTGGTTGACACAAGTGACGCTGATATGAGACACAATCTACGGTGTTGCGAAAAGAGTCAAACTCCTTTGCAGCATACTATTATTTAGTTTTTCGTGGAAGATCTTATGCTTTCTAATAGAATAAGCGTGTAAAACGTAGTTTTCTTTCGTGCGGTATCAGGTACAGCGTCCTGTTTAGTTCCACGATGATTTCGAGGCCTTGACACAACAAAAATAACCAGTCACGTTGTGACTAAATTTTTTGGTCTATTACATTTAGTTCTGGAATACTTTAACGGTCTTCGTTCTTCAAAAGAATTCGCAATGTATCACCCATTTGAACGTACGTAACCTCGTGCTTAAATCTTGACGTCAGTAAATCGGGGAAATTGATTCACCTACCTCACTGATCACGAAGGTACATTTAGGCTCTCTCCTCATTCAGACAAGGACAAGGCCTCCGGAAAGAGACCGAGTAATTCGACAATGCACGGCGACGTTTGCTAGAATTCCAGTTTTGTTTTGAGCGCCTTATTACAGGATAAACAGTATTACTTTCTACTTGTACACAGCATTTTATACAACGGCTGTTTGGGCAAAATTTGAGTCTTGCATACAGACAGAACTGTGACGATCGTCCTCTCGATTTCCCTATTAAAGTGATACAGTATAAAGCGTAGCTGTGTCACCTCAATTAGTACATATGGAATTTGAGATCCCGTACCGAATTGTTGTTGCAAGTGAATTGCCAAACTCAGCGACAAGATTAACAGCCTCCTGAACAACTCCAGTGACCTGAGGGCTTCTAGTCATAAAGGTATTTTCATTATTACACTGATTATGCTCTCTTTACATTCTGTCTTGGGAACCTGGAGGAATGTACGTAGCAAAATTTTTGTACCTTTCAATCCATTTAAGCTTTGCGTTTTCCCAAAAAGATGCTCAAAAGAGACTGTTTACTTTCACCATTTTGTTTGTATCTCAGTGAGGAGCTTCTAACTAATTACAAGCAACAATTTCAAATTATTGACAAGCACGGTTAGTTCTTCTACAGGGTTCTGACACACGAATATGTGGTCATCTTTCCTTATAAGACCTCTGAAGGTTATTTAGATGTGGGGCGAGTCTAAAACTGTTAGATTTAATCAGCAAAATGTGCAAGACGTGTTGTTTTCTTCATAGATTAAGTTTTTAAACCTTTTGAGTGCTCTACTCTGAAGCCATGAGAGTGCCTTTCAGATAGGACTGCTTGAGATGCGTAGAGGCCTGGTTCTATCACCATTTACCAGACAACGTCAATAATTGGGATCGAATGGACAGCTTTAAGGGGCCAAAAGGTGAAGTCTTGTTTGAAGAGGTTTATCTTGCAAGAAAGCGGCACCTACGGGTTCAACTCGGCAGATTTTTTCTGAATTGCAACAGCTGCTTAGCCTTTGGTTGCAACTACAGTATGCTGTTCTCCGTAAGAATTGCAAATGAAAATGTACACAGTGACAATAACCACACTAGTTTTCAGAGAAAATCGCAGAGCAACATTTCATCTCAGTGGATTTATCTAAATAAAGATATTGTTCCCTTCGTAATTTAACCCGTGAGTCAGGCATGATCAATACTGGTGTATCGGATTACATTTTATATTATCCAATTACATTTTGGATGCTTTTAGACCTCATGCCCGTACGAGTACTTCATGGATGTCTGATGAAGTATATTGCACGCTGTCTTTCTTAAACGCTCTGAAAGACTTATCAGACATGTACTGTCAGTATGTGCCTACTTTGAAATACCATGATACCCTTCAATCAGTTGTTTTAACGTAGGTGAACGTTGAATCTCTGAGATTTGATTGTTTATTTATTACTGGCCGGTAACAGTTCAGCGATGAACGAGGGCCAAACCTTGGCCATTTATACTGCCCAACGTAATATCGACGTTCGAGCAGGCTTGAACGCGAATGTTCATGAGACCTTTAGGTTAGCACATGGGCTCAAGGGAAAGACTGGGGCCATTTGTACTATGCCTATCATATCAGAAGCCATCATTACCTCAACATCTACCTCATATCCACCGGTTCACTGAAACCATCGATTTGTCCATCTTAACCCCCTTTATATTTGCTCCTTCATCAAAAATAAACCCCGTCAAAGTCTGTTCATACCACACTGGTCGACACTACACTCTATACACTAGTCTGCTTGCTGGAAATTCTAGCAGCAGAGGCATGCATCTTGCTCACACTGCTTGCTCGATCTGGAATACACAGCTTGACTATGGCATAATACACAGTGATACGCAGTGAGATCCTTCTACCCAGGTGACATGTAAGTACACACTCAGTCGAGAAAATAATTGGCTGTTGTTGTAGGCATTTTTAGGGAATAGTTTGTTCAAGCTGAGTATATAGGGGTAAATAGGAGAATAACAGATGTTTCATAACAATGCCTGGAGGTACCAGTATAGCACAACATGGAACAAAATAATGAAACCCTTCTTATATACCTTCGCCAAGCTCGGGCATACATATATACAAGACACATTTAAATCAGTCTCTGTCAGAATAAAAAAAACTTTGTTGTCAGATTTCAGCTACCATCTGGCTAAAAACTGCCACAAAGAATGTAAATTCTGGTGTAGATTATGCAAAGAATTGTGGATAATATGTCATTCATATGGAAACCTGAAACTCTACGCACCTTTGACATCTACTCCTTTTAGGTTCAAAATTTCAGGCAGATTATCCGCAAGACTGGTTGTACATTCATCGGTCAAATCTCCTATTTGTAGATTACGATGTTCCAAGAATATATTGATATCCTTAGGACTTTCTTCATTCACCAGTTCATCGACACAATAAAGGAGTATTTTCGCATTCCATCTAACTTCCTCCAGGTGTGTTCGGAGCTAGAACAAAGAAATCCGACACAATGTAAATAGATGACAAGTTTGATTTTTCTCTTGAGCAATAAACAAACTTTAGTCCGTGGATAGTTTGAACTAGCACTCAACATTCAAGTAGTCTTTAACGAACAGGATGAAGGTAGCCGTATACAACAACACAACAGTGAAAACTTTGCTAGCTGTTCGCAGCAGAAGTGCTTTTGCATCCTATCGGATTTTTGCAGCCCAATAGCATTGAGAAAAATGGGTTTGTTTTTCTACAAATGCGTACGTAGAACGGCGCTGGCGGAACAGGAAAAACGAACTGCAACTAGTCGTTTTGTCAAGAAAAGAACACAGAAGAGTTTCATTCTTCCAGCGTGAGCGACGCATTTGTGTAGACGTGTCCTGTCCGAACGATCTGATCCGCTACTATGGGTCGGTCAGTTCCCTCAGGTTAACTTTGTATCCTAGAAACGCTTCAGAAAAAATCATGCTAGGGCGGCCCTTGCATTCTTGGCATTCACAGGGACCAGCTCAGCCAAAAACTGGCAGCTAAGCAAAAGAGACATGCTGTGTCATCGGTTGTCCCAAACTGGCCACACGTTCTCAAGGTTCAGAGGAAAGAGCAGTCGAAAACAGGGATGTGAACCCCCAATTTATGATTTGTGGCAAAGTACTAATTAACAACGTACTGCTTACTAACATATCAATTTCTAGGATTTTTTAGGGTTGTCAAAAAGTAATAATCATGAATAATAATGAAATAACGATATTAGAAAATAAATAACAATAAATTCAGTTCTGTTCTAAGGAACGTATGTGATGAGTTCAGTTAGATAAAGCAGTGTATTTTTGTCCGAATCATTAACCCATATTGATTTGTGTGTTTGTACTTTGAAGTTGAGATTTCAGTCAAGGTTATTCTGTGGATCTTTTAAAGGATGCTGTAAAATAGTGTGTAGGCTTGCGTGACCCATTCTAGGGAACGAGTTACTCACTGCTTCGCATCTCGATTCGGCTTCGAAAATGCTGATCGTTTGTCCGTTCACTGCGGCGTTTGACTGAGCATCCCTTTTGAGAGTAATTTTGAAAACTAAAGCATTAAAGAAAACATCTGATGACGTAATTATGTTACGAAGAGACTCAGATGATTTTTCCAAAACAAAACTCCCGGGTTACTGCAGAGACATCACCACACCAAATCAAAGTCCAATCGCTTTGCTTTCAGGAGGAAAGACCTGCAGACACATTAGGCTAGTGCCCCAAAGTTCATTTAAAGATCATATCTCCCGGAATAGATCAGTCCCATATAATACATTCATCAGTTTCTCTATAGGAGAAAAAACGCTTCTAAATGTGACAGACACCGGGACCTTAAAAAAGATTTCCCGAATTTTGGTTTTGTCATTTGTTTGAAAAGATATGTTATCACCATCGACGGATTTGGTTCTCAAGATAGGGGCGCATCTATTGGAGTGACAGGCACAAGCACTAGAACCGCAATGCTTTTTCATCAAGTCTGCTTTTAGTTAGTTCTTGAGATATAATGTGATTCTGTAGAAGTAAGCCGCGTGAGTAAATTCGAGTTCGTCTTACGCCGCTGGGGTGCCTAAGAGAAACGCGCTTTGATTTGGTTCGTGTTGGACCAATGCTTAAACGAATCGGAACAATCCTCGGAAGAGGCTATTATCACTCTCAGTAAAATATCTTTTGCCCAACCATTTGACGCTTAATACGTATTTGCCCACAGCAGTCATCTAGTCATTCAGTCACATGCAAACTGAGTGGCAAGAAACTCACATCGTTTTGACATTAGTGAAGCCAGTACTATCCCGTATTCTTTATGAGACAAAGAATGCGTTCTAATCTCGGATTGGTGCTTATGCTTTCGGTCACAACCAAAGTACCAAAAATATTTTCAGCATAAATTACGTACTAGCTGGTCATTGTTCTGATCAGTTTGTATATTACTTCAAGTTTGCCATTATTTTTCTCGTATGTGTTGAATTTTTAAGCCATTTCTTCACATACCACCAACGCAAATGGATTAGCTGAATTAGGCACCAAAGCAGTGTCGGAGATTTCTTCCCGTGATGTTTTAAATCATGAGGAGTTTCATTGAAACCATGGTCATTTGGCAGAATTAACACCTTGAAGTAATGCTCTATACGAGCTATCTAACTGGTACTGCTACACCATATTATGATCATCTAGGAACCATAAGTAATCTGCCTCAAAATTAGCACAATTTGGTGACCGAATTTCTTCAGGATCGCCTGATCAACCGTACTGTTAAAATGCATTCGGATAGAGCATTGCACCACTGCAAGTGTCTCAGGCATTGACCTGAAGGTTGTGGTTAAGAGGCAGCTTAGGCACAGATGATTCACAAACGGGATGAAGAACGTATACAGTGCTTATGTGATTCTCGTCACAGAATGTCTTTGAATTTCAACCCAGCAACTATAAAACCTGGGCAATTCAACGAAAAATAAACTCTGTTTCCTTGCCATATGCTTAATCTTTCCTTTAGTTACGTCCAAAAATAGCTTTTAGAAACAGCATAAATCCACAAGTCTTATTGTTTAGTAAAGACAATATCCTGGAACAGTGTAATGGCAGCGTCTTTCTGCACTGGACAACAAATAAGCATATATTTTAAAGCCTACGTACGCAGCATCAGGTTTAGATAACCCTTAGAGAGCTGGGGTAAAATGTAAGGATGATTTGTCAATTGTGAAGGTCAAATAGTAGCGCAGGATGGTTTACACGTCATTTGGTTTCAAGTGCTTACATAATCAGGGCTTCAGTTGATACATTCCTAACGCACACTTGAATGAATCTGAACTGGTTGCATACAACCCCTTGAAAGTTGAAGGTGATATAGAGGGACAGCCAGATATGCTGATCATCAAAGAAAATCTTGTTATTTGACTTTATTTGATTTTATCTAGACGCAACAAGGCAGGTTTACTGGCCTGGATGTCTTCGTTATAATTTGGGTGAAGGGATAACAAAAATGTCGTTGGTAGAGCCTGAATGAGTAATACAAATAAAATCTCAAATACAAAGAGTGTTTCTTTGTGTTCCTTGAACTTCACACGAATCTCGGAATTCTATAAATAATCACCCTTCTTTGAGGAGTTTACGCTCGGTAATTCAGAGCTAACCGATGAATTCCTTTAGATTTGTGCGGTAACTGCAGGACACAGCCAGATAATTACTTGTTCTGGAGCATAAAAAATTGACTACAGATTTTCTGGATTTTTCCATTTTAGAAGGTAAATATGTACCCCTGGAAGGATGCCAGCCTAATTTTTTTAGAATAGGGGGTTTGGTCTAAAAGGCAAATCAGTTGAAATTTTTGGGATCCGTCCGTGATTGTGCCTGAAAGGCGGACACATGTGTAGACACTTATTGTGAGATAGTTTATTTGTCCTATGTCCTATACATCAGAATGAAAAATGGATTTATCATCTTAATTATGAGGTGGAACAACTCACGTAGACCATCAAATGCCTTTGGTTCTGCACGGGGGTGAAGTACATATCGCAGAATCTTGTAAAGTTTCTTTTTTATTTCGTCAGTAAGCAATACGATGGAAGCAGAAAGTAATCCATCCCATGACTCAAGAGATGCATTTAGGAAATATCTGACAAATGCTTGGGAACATCACAGTTCGTCTATGAGCGTTCTTTTTTTCAGTATTCGCCATAAACTACTCAGGTTTTTCAAAGACGAAACAAGATGTGTTAATTAGAAATACCTAACCCATCTTTGCACTAAAATCATGTCTTCGTGTGTTCTGTAATGAAGGCAATTCAAACAAGTCATCAAAGGGTATAAGTAGGTCCTTTTGCAGGAAAATTCATTATCAGTGTTTCAAAATATTTGTAGTTCGGGTGCTTTGATCGGATTGTCGTTGATCTGTTCGCCGAGGTTAGCAATTGGCTTGCAATCCCCCCGTCCCGAATCGAGGAGACACCTCCAGTGCACCTTCGGAACGGAATTTACTTTAAGTAACCTTAGAGTAAATTCTGTTCCACAATTAAGACAAAAATAAGTTTTGTTACTTTCCTCAGGTTCAAATGGAACTCATTTGACTCTATGGTCAACTGGGCTACATAGAGACCGAAGATGGAAAGAAAAGTCCTCTGGTCAGTTAGTAGACAAAAGAATAAAATCCGACGAAAACATTATTAGATCTATTGCTGCGTAAAAGTGAGTTAACCTTGAAAATCAAGCACTTTTGCACTAGTAGTAAGTCACTACGACACAGAAACTGATCATTGCGAAGAATATGATACTTCAAAAAAGGCAGGCAGAATTTGAGTCAGTTTGAGCATATAAACATTTTAGAGCAGGTTTCTAAGATAAATGTTTATAAACCAACTGTCCTAAGAGGTGAGTAAAAGGGCCTTAAAAGAAACGGATATTTTGGGGAGAAGAATCATTCTAGGTAGGATTGTAATATTATTTTCTCTTTGGCTAGGGACATCTCAAGGATCCGGCTAGATTGGTTCCTTGTCCAATGGCTTCTGCCACAAAAGGCAACAAAGCAAATCACAGTTTTACTGCGACCTATCCTCAGCCTGTGATTCACCTTGCAACCCGATCGAAAACTGCAGACAATCCCCTGCCCAGAAATGAGCTTCAAGGAAATCTTCTGCAGCGGAATGCCTACCGTTAAAACGTTTGAGAGCTGTATATTCTAAGTTACGATTGCCGCTGCGGTTTAAAAGTGCGCACAACAGAATTAACGATATGATTCTTACCATTTTTTAAACTGCGAACGTCGTTTGAGTAGCCCACCTTCTTTCCAAGTTTTCATGGACTGGCATCTGGAGACACTTTGCCAAGATGGCATGTTTTCATACTGGAGACAAAATGGGTTCTCCAAATCTAATATACCTTAACACAATCACTTGCACTTTGTAGTCTGTAAAACGAACTTGTTTTTGTCTTTGTTTTCAGGATCCATCTGAACTCACATTCCAGATTGTATTTGGTGTGACAGTTAGTTGAGCAAAACTTTCAAGTAGTTGTGTACTAGTTGTTTTGTCAGGTAAAAATCCATATCAGAATTGAGGGATGTCAAACCATTTGGACGAAATTTCATGTTAAAAACATGAAACATGTTCCACTGAAGCAGCCTAACAAACATGTTGGAAAAATCGGTAGGTTTAATATACGAGAGCACGTCAAATTCCCTAAAGGGTAAGATTTTTGATTCCATAGTAGCTATCGGTGGTTTGTGTCTTATTTATAAGGGATCACTCTACTTTGTATAGGGACATAAAGCTTGGTGTATCCTCACTTGAAGGAGTGTCACCGAATTTGAAATTTTACACTACTGATGATGTACGCAAGTTGTATCTGGTTGGGTATCAAACGCCTTCTCAACATCTGACGGAGGATTAATATGGACATCATTGAATCATTCCGCAGCGCTTGTTTACTACTGTATAGTTTTCAAGCGACATTTGAAGAAGTTCAAGAGGAAGCTTGAGTATATTCTTTCAAAATATCTGTGCAAGTGAGGTTTCTCTTTCTGTGCCTGATAGCTTGCAAACACTCAATCAGTTCGCCAGTGAGCAGTTGCGCACTCAGAGCTGCTCCCACTTTCACCAATGACAACAAGTCACAGCAACAGCTTTAATGGAAAGATGTCGAAATTTTCACCTGATCGGTTAGTGCTAAAACAGTGACTACAGGATTAAGAGTTAGAAAGAGTTTACGAGCATCTTCATAATATAAAAGGAGGGTTTTGGACAGATTTCTGCTTACCCAAGCCTTCCAAATTCACGTAACCTGAAATCACCGTTGAAAAGGCAAAATTGTTTATTAGGAGTAGATTACAAATACAAGACTACGAAGCAGCAACACCGCAAAATGTCAATTGTATTGATAAATTGCGATGAAAGGCTGTAGCTTCCGTTGTATCACAACGAACAACAACGTATGTATCACATCTTAAGTTTCCGATTACCCTTTTTCATTTTCAAGGTCAATTTTTCCCCCTTCACACTAATAATTATACTGACCAAGCTGGCAAATTTGGTAGAGAGAATATATGATGCAAATAGGTTTACGATGTGAAACATTGAAAGGTCACATCAAAGAAACAAAAGCACTTTAAAATCAATAATCGGGGGTAGAAATGTGGATCACTGAAATCCTTAAAGGCAACAATAATCCAACGATATTCCGAGAACACAGACCTTGTTTCAACTTGCCTCGTCTGAGTCCATTATATAATGAGTTGATTGCTCTGTGCTTTTCCGACTATTTGATGTGATAGGTACATCTATGTAGTACGTTGCCTTTCCGGATAAACTTATTGGTAACTGACTAGAAGATGAGTACATTTCGCTCCAAAAGGACAGAAACTGAACTTAGTCCGACCCATAGAAATCTGAGTAAATGCTAAAGGATCAGCTGTTGAAACATTTCTTGTTCAAGTTGGTGTTTACTATGGAGTAAAGCTGAATTTGTCTCAATTTCGGATATCAAATGGACTAAAATGTGAAAGTGCAGGTTGTCCGGAATGATCGCTTTGAATGAGTCGTATTCTAGTGTGTGTCCAAAGTATACATATTCTCCGTAGATAGGAGGCTCGAAACCAGCTTTCGAACAGCTGTGAACATTAGGACACAGACGCTGTGAAGTGATCTAAATGTTTGTAGCAGAAAACATCTCAAAACACCTTCACTATCAATAAATACTGCACGGTTGTAGGTGGTGGAATTTGAATTCCTCCCACAACAAGCCTCCTTTTGTCCTGTTGCAAGCATTTTGGTGCAAAGTAAATGTGACCCCCCCCTGAAGAGTCTGCCTTTTGATCTACTCACCTTTATAAAATTTCATTCTGACTATCTTGTGCACTCAAAGAATACACAATCAACAAACTTCGCAAATATTTGTTAGCGCTTAACTGTACAGATGATGTAGCTACTCGGCTATACAAAAAAGACTAATTATGTTCAAAAGATATGAAACAGTGTTAGAAATGACCAAGCGAAATTCTAATGCATTTATCCTGCTATTCAACCGTAACCTTCACACTGCCACATTTTTTCATCAACTATAAAAAAACTGGCATTGGAAGAACACCCACTGTCGGTTTAGTTATTAAAGTGTGGGATTACTCACCTTCATACTTTGAGACTGAGTGAGAAAGGGACAGTTGACTGTCAGGACTGTCTAGCACTTCAATCTGTATGAAGCCGATACTTGGACAAAGCCCCTCCACCAACTGTCACACGTTAAAATTATTTTGTTGTACAACCATCCTCTTGGTGACTGAATTTAAAATTTTCACCAGTAGAATGATGATTTCATTGAGATGAAAGTAAGGCGTCTTAGCGTTGCATACATCATGCTGATGTGTAGCAGAAACCAGTACTAATCGACTGATGATGTTCTGTGGATCTGTAACCCATTTTTCTACCACAGGAAAAAGAACAAATGACAACCTAGTTACTGTGATCCGAGATTACATTTAAAATTGTTCAGGATATTGGTTCGATAATTATCCGTACAAACGCTACTTCGCGCTTTAGTTTAGCCGGTATTCAAAGTGCTGAAATACTTTTTTATACAACACTATTTGGGAATGATGATGAAAGTAAGCTGACAGCCCCATGAAGTCTTCATTCTTTGACTCACGTCGCGAATTACCATCAGAGGTATCTCTCACCTTGATAAAAACTACACCTTTTGTACTTAACTATTTGTTTACAAATTGATTCGTTGTTAACTCCGTTGACAGAGTTGATGTTACCCTACATGATGTCAAGGTTCAAGGATAATGGAATGTTCAGCCAACTGTTAAAAACTTTCACCGGCGCTTGCAGTGGTATTTCATAAAAGTGGTTTCAAGAGACTATTGTATGCTGAACTAGGCCAGTAGGATACTGCTTTGGTTAAAACGTTGCAAAATATCAGGCCTTTTGCTTGATGGATGGCAATCGTACGTCAAAAGCTTAGTGTGTCGGTAGGGCCACTTAATTTAACGATAACTTATTTTAAGGGCTTTGTAAACTAGAAGACGATTCTCATTTACATGATCATGGGTAACCGGTCGGTCGTTATAAAACGGACATATTAGATGAGGTTCACAAGAGTCATCTTTCGTGAAAATGTCCAGCAGCAGGTAGATGATTTAGAGATTTTCAAACACACGCCTCATGTTAAAATAGGTACTGCATACATCTACTTTTGTGTGATTGTTTTGCTGCCAATGTTAATTTTTCTTATCTACTTTCACTGTGTAATAGTTTCAGCAAAGCTATCATTCAAGAATAACCGTTTGGGAAGCATTTGTGCATTCAATCTGTAGCGTTATCACTGACCGTCGCATGTAAGAGATCATCAGCCCGTAGCTTGCAATCGAGGTGAAGTAAACCAAGGAAGAAAAAAGTCCAATCACACGTCTTTCCATTTGCCTTGTTATTACGACACATACCTCTGAGAAAACTGCCCCAGTCAGATGTTAGCAAGCGTTCGTGGGTAAAGGTGCACAAAGTAAGAAGAGAAATTTGTCTGTTGCAAAAATTAACCGTTCAAAGTTGGAGAAACCAATTTAGACCAGGCATGAGACGTGACCTATTTTTGTATATAATTTTAAACACGATGAAGCCAAATTTGGAGCCAAATTTTGAAATATAGCCCATATTGCCTGCCATGGCAGGTCATTTTGGGGTTCCGAATGGCTTTCGAACTTAGTGGAGAATTGTTTCAGTCAGCTAACTTGACTCTAAGGTCCTTAAGCATGTCAGCGGATTGCAGCCCCCCTCCACTTATTGACACTAGGCGTGCCAAATCTCTTTGACCAAACAGGACCGTAAGCTTAATGGGCTCACCTTAATTAAAAAATACACTTATTTGCACACCACTTCGGTTTCGACCGAAGATCCACATGGAACCCAGTTGAATTTCACCTTTGTGCTTTTTTTAAGCAACTAAATATGCTGCACCAGGTCGCCTCATGTGTCACTTGGTACGATATTTGAGATATTGTGATACATGTAAAGACGTAACACACTAATCATAAGGTTACTGAAAACTTTCTTGCAGCTCAAGACCGGTTCTGCCCTTCTTGGGGCTCATCAGGTGGGCGTAGTTCCCGAGTTTACCTCTGATGTTCCACTCAAAATACCAGTTTGGTCTTAACGGAAGACCAGCTCAGAAGCCAGCTGAAGCTCTCGCTTACGATGTTTATGAGGAACTTGAAAACAACCTTATGAGTAGTCTATTGGGTCCATCTGAAAGTCACTTGTTGAGCTGCCAATGCCTGACGTGCAATTTAAAATCAACTTTATCCGTATCCGTTTGAGCTTGGGCAATACAGAAGGAATATAAACCATGGAGATCCAGGTCACTTTATTTCAGGGGAGTGAACAGTCATTTCAGTACCTTGTTTCAAGGCTGAGAAACGTGTTGTGCTCACCTCTCTACTTGAAGATCCTTCTTAGTGTTCCGAAACAGCGACTTGGTACTGAGGCAAACGTGCTTTGTGACTTTGGTCATCATCGATTATCCGTATACTTGGACCTTCGAACTGGTAGCAATCAATTTCAAGAAAGACATATTTTCTCTATGTTGATCTGACCGTTCAAATTCTATTCATAATGGTGAAGAAACGTGGCCGTGAGGCAGGAAAATAGCAATTTACAGCGGCCTGTCAACTAGGTCAGAATTGAAGCTTGCATGCAACGTGGCCGTAATGGAAGAGAAATTAGTGTGAAGATTGTGGATTTTACCAGTGTAAAGTCGTTCCGAGGAATTTGACGGACAGCGTACTGTTTTGTTCTGAGTTGTTATACTTTCTGGTTTCAGTACATTCATCATAACTTGTTACAACACCACCTACAACGCAAATGCCAGTTTTCCGAAATGTCTTGCAAATAAAATTGAGTACGCCTCATACGAGCCAGAAGAAGGTTAGGCGACGGTTCTGGTGACATCAGACGTTCTTCAGTTAGACTGGACAACTTATACACATGGCAAAACTCGAAATCATTGTTTTTTCTTAGAGTTGAATAAAACTTCAATGGATTCACGAGATATATCTTGCCAAATTCTGAAGAGATTGCCTGCCCAAAGGAGTTTTGGTTAAAAAATTGGTAGCATAACTCTATTCCATGATTTAGTGCACCCTCACTACATGATGTATCCCGAGCGTTTTTACCAAATTGAGAGCAAAAAATACTCTAATTAGGGACGGTCATATATGGTGTTGTACATTCACTGTTCTGACCATGACTTAGATTGTTTAGCCCAGAATACCTGGCGAAATCAAAGTTTAACGTCGCACCTGAGGACAAAGTATATCGTCAAGCTTATATAAGATAATATGCAATAAAAATGTCACTTTATCCACCATCATTTCTTACATCCTTCTCTGTTTGGTGCTATGAAAATAATCGAAAACAAAATATAGGCTTAGGGCAAAAGCTAACATTTATTGTGCTTGACAATTCGTAAATTGGGCGAAGTAATGTTATCTCACTGAGAAAATATCCTCGACACATGAATGAATATATTCTTTTGCCGGAATGACCATAAACTACCCAAACTAGCGTCTGGCATTTGGATAGTCTTATTGACAGCTTTAGCTACATGTGGTTAGCAGATAATTTCGGTAGCATGAAACTTTTCGCTTCAACAGCTCTACATACAAAGGAAGAAAAACACATAAACGTTGTTGCAAAACCGACTGGAGCATCCAAAACAAATAGAGAATACAGTCAACTGGCGCCGTCTTACACTGCATTTGAGCGGAAGTAAAATACAGTGTGCGCTGATATCGACCAACGTGTAGATCACGGCAAGTTCATGTGAAATGTATTCCAAAATATATGCGATATTTCCCCTACCAAGTTTCTTGGGTCAAAGACAACCACTTGCCTCAACTACGCGTGGTGACAGTGTGTTATACCAAGCAGAGGGTTCACTTTTGTATAGGAGTCCCCATGGTTATCACGTTGGCACAACAGCACACGGATTTAAACAAAGCTAAGGAATCTGGATGAACAGTGACCAGATCAAACCGTAAAATAATAAACGACAAAATTTCAGCTCATTATTCTTTTCAGTGAATTTATTGCATATCATGCTAGCGAATCCGCTGTACCATGTCGTGAAGTCACCACCTAAACTGTTTGCGAAACTGTGACCGGGTTTTGGGTGCGACTGAACAACGTAGGAAATGCTTTGCCAGCCTTCAAGCCTACACAACTTGGTAAGGGGTTTTATTACTGTGAGCTTGAGGGATTGCATAAGATTTGTTTCTTCACACAAAACATGAAATTTAAAAAAATATCTTATTCACAAGGAGCTTTAAGGGTACCCATCAACTGCTTTTAATAACTCCTTCATTTCGAGTGCAGCAAATTTCTGTGTAAATTTTTTGGCTACTTTGAGTGGTTCTTCTATTTGAGTACATGTTTTAAAATGATCGCTTTAAATCTAGGCCAAAGAGCTCTCATTTACGGGTTTTCTCTAAATGTGTTTCGAGAGATATTGTGGCTGACTTCACATGTCTCGAAATTGGCTTCGGCGTAATCAGAAGAAATGTCAGCTATCCCAGTTAATCTTCAAATCTCGCAGAGGCTTCTGAATTTGTGTTCTGGCTGACAGTCTTCAAGCCGTTCAGTCCAACCGCTTGGCTGTAAAGCTCGAGATTTCGAAAATAAATGCTAAAGAATGCGTAAATCACCGTTATTCTCTGAACACGACGTCCATAATTCTACCTATAATTCTGAGTCTTTGTCTCTGAAAACGCTATGACTGAAGGATCACTTTCGCCTGAGTATTCCCGTTGCTCACACCGGCAACCATCGGCACTGCTTTGGTGCCAAGAGCATTTGGGCTGCCACAAATCGCTTCACAAAGTCCCCATTCATTTCCAGCCACGTGTATGGTGAAGTTGTACGTGGTGATTGTGTTCGCCTACCTAAAGTTTTAAGGGGAAGGCCTACGCTGTGCTTGAGCTGTGACACCAACAGTGCTAGTTGTTTGTGTGTGTGAGAGGAGGGGGAGGGATTTGTAAATACCAAGATATCTGTTCGTCTCAAGTTTTAATACAATATGAATTGATCAACAGGTGTTTTCTGCTGCCTGTGGACCTCATGGCATTCGAAAAATACTGCAGACCGTTTACATGCTCTAGTGAAGCCTGTGTGGTAGATATCTAGACAGTTTTTTCAGTATTCCAATCACCTGAAGACGTCTGTAAGTGATCTGTAGTGGCTACCATTAGACGCGTATAATTCTGAGTAGCGATTTGAATCTTGGGCTCTCCTGCACCCTAATGTCCTCTGTGTTTTAACCTGTCCTCAAAAATGGACGAAAAGTTACCCGCACATTTTCGAGGAATGGTGCTAAAGCCTCGCCAATTTCCACCGAGTCTATCGCACTGTGCCTCCTCTTCCAGATTAGATGGTTTTCCATCAAAATGAATAGTCGTTTTATGAATGCTCAAATGATGGATGAGGCCGGTACGTGACTTCTTGTGTTCAACAGGATTAAAGATGAATGGAATGCCACCTCTCATTCACTTATTAAGGAACTGGTATACTGTGGGAGTGTTTTCACTACAAATAACTGCAGATACCAGACCAGCATAATATATGTGATATTTATGGCTTCTAGATAAGATGACCATCGTGTACACGTTTATTTACACAAAGATCATGCTTGTATTAGGTACAAAATTTAATCAGAGTGAAATGTACCGGTTTCCATACCTTGAACACTGATATGGAGTTTCTAACCGATGTACTCACCACTTAAAGTGGCTAGATGAAAACTCCTATGCATGGGATAGTGCGGCCAGTTCTGCTGTTAGAATTCACGCAAACTGTCCTCTCTATCCCAGTTGGCCTTATGCACGCGAATTTTTATGCATTTGACCATGAATTTGGAGAGCGAATCCACTACTTTCCACTTTTATCAGTAGTATTGGTCCGTCATTTTGTGGAGTTGAGGCTCCGTTGGAACCTGAGACGGTGTTAAATAAAGACGCAAACAGAATTGTTTATTGATGCTTTCAAAAGGAAGTTATTAGCAAACGACGCAACGGGTTGTTTAAAACGTTGCACTTTTCGGCGATATCATACACGCGGAAAACCACTGACAACCCAAAGTTAATAAGGCTATGTTTGTAGCTCATCTAGTAGGATTAGCTCCTTAATTTTCGTCAGATCGATCTGTAACATGAGCACCAAATTGGTTTCCTTATTATCCAAACGAGTGTTTGTTTAAAGCTTCGGCTAATTTTTCGACCATTTCCCATAGCTTATATGGTGTCAGCCATCTTTTTACTTATTCGGAATTTTTGTCTTACTAATTTGTTTCTGAAGCAACCAACTGTGTTTAATGAAACATGTTTCTTGCTAAAGAGTCATTATGGACCAAGAAATCGTATTCCCTATCATCTGTGTCCTGCATCAAAGCTTGAGGTAACTGATCCGAATGTTATCGCATTTCTTAAACAGCCAAACTGCCAACCGCTTTTGTCATTTAACTGTTCATCTCTTACAACAAATATTTCAAGATACCAATAGAAGTCTAATTTTCGGGTTTCATATATGGGCGTAATACTGACTTACGCGGGGGGATTGCTTAAAATGGAAGTAGAAGCCATAGGTAATAAATTTAGTTTTAGCGCTACTGCAACTGTTTTGACTAAAATGGACCTTACTTGTTTTCGAATTGTTGATTAATAAGTCTCTGCGCTTTTTTCATACCAGATAGATGCCGATCCATGAAATCGACTCCAAATTAACCGCGCAAATGGCGAGTTATGAGTGTTGGTGTATTGCTGAAATATTGTCAGCACAACTGTGCTCATCGAAGTGCGACTACTATTGACGCTAGTAACTGGAATTGCTGTATGATGAAGGAAGCTCGGTAATTGATGTTAACAGACCCTCGCATTTGAAGGCGTTTTTTCACTGTCTTGCCTGTTCCACTGCCTTGTTGAACCGATCTTTAAACCAAACAGTAGAGACTTAAAAAGAACATACTTGCAGAAAAGTGACAACAACCAGAACATATTTCCTGTTATTGGGGTATTCGTGAATAGTTAGATAAATAGGCACCTTAATATCAATAAGTGATCAAGAAATCGTATTCCCTGTCATCTATGCCCTGCATCAAAGCTTGAGGTAACTGATCCGAATGTTATCGCATTTATTAAACAGCCAAACTGCCAACCGCTTTTGTCATTTAACTGTTCATCTCTTACAACAAATATTTCAAGATATCAATAGAAGTCTAATTTTCGGGTTTCATATATGGGCGTAATACTGACTTACGCGGGGGGATTGCTTAAAATGGAAGTAGAAGCCATAGTAATAAATTTTAGTTTTAGCGCTAGTGTCTTATAGATGGAGAAGTGGGTATATCCACAGGTCTCATTAGTGTGAATCCTTTGGCCAATTTCTCTACAAGTGATTGGGCTATCCAATATTCTCACGATTTCTTGAGCCCATCCCTACTATAGTTCCTGAAATGAGCATCATACAGCAACGGCCGTTTTAGACCCCACTGCTATTGGGCTATGAAGCGTCTAAGGATCAGCGGAAATGTCCAATCCTAGATTGGTGGAATGAAAGCAAGCGGCCTACTTGTGGTCGATCTGGATAACCAACGATTGGAATGTAAATCTTGACAATCTGTGCAGAATATTTTAATCAGTATTTTGTGAGCCGAAATTTTCCCAGTTGAATACTATTTTATCTTGAAGAAACAGATTGGAATATGCAGGTTGTTTGGGATTTAAGGGACATTTTATTAGTGACTGGAAGTCATGAAAAATGCTAGTAATTACTGATGTTGGTGTATTTGTGAGCTACTTATGTGGTTGACGCGAAACAGTACTCGTCACTCAAACTTTACCTTCTGAGTGTGATTGATGTTGGTTTTGTTTTAGGATAATCCTTTGCAGATATGCTTGGCCATTCCGCAACCGCTGGTACATGCGACCACTTTGTTTTCCCATCACTTTTATTTGAATATATATATATATATATATATATATACTTATATTCATGGTGTTTCTGACATGTTGTGAAGTACAGTCGCCAACATACGCAAACTTCACTCATAACTTAGAAAATAGCTGTTTGAAACTATCCGTGGGCCATTGAAATCATCAGTGCCTTCCATAAAGTATCCACAAGTGTTGATAAAAAACATGATGTATATATATAATATTTTATTAAACTATCCGTGTTGTTTACTACGGAATTCAAGCAAGTTCCCTTATTAAGGTCGTTATTATTTCGTATACGAGAATGTGCCAAATGCGTGATAGTTCTTTATAGTTGCTTCCAGAGTGGTATTTCCAGAGCTGATTTTTTTTATAGAGCAGACCTTGTTGAAAGAGTTAGGTTAGCTGAATGACTTACTCTGAAGAGATATCACCACTGAAGTCATTGATCAGAAACATCTAGTTAGATTCGAAGCAGACTTGTGAATCTTCTATATCGAATACACTATCGATAGCTGATTATACAGCTTTTGGCCTCCAAAGTAAACAAGTACTCTTATGAAAAATGGTCACACATTACAGCAGCACGTCTTTTTTATGTGGGCAGCTGTAAGAATTGAGCCCGGATTTAATGACAAAAAACTGATAGAAAAAAACACGTTTGAAATACTTTTCTGCTTGCTAAACACACCAATTAGTGTTATTAACGTAGTTTACAAATTCAAGCGTCGGATTCAGACTTCGTCTAAAACCGTGGTTTTGTCATCAGAACAGGGAGGCTTCTGTGATTTTAAGCTCCAGAGTAAAAAATAACAGCGCACAAGATTAAACAACTGAATAAAGGATCGCGATGTGCTTCATTCCGTTGTTAATCGCCATTCAAGTGCTATGTAACAAGCTCTTGTACGCCAAAGAATTACGGGGCTGTCGCTAGGGCGGTAAAATAGTGAAGGCAGGTTGAGGCATTTGTAAATACACAGCTGATTTGTTTTTTTAGTATGTTCATACATCTCGAAAAAATTGTAGACCTCTTTCATCAAAGGTCTGTATGTTTTTTATGAAGACAATGCAAACTCACGTGGCGGAGGTTTTTTTGTAACTGTTTTAACTAGCAGTGTGAGAAAAAATAAATAAGTCATCAGAAAAGGCACTCAGGAAACAGGTGAAGACTAAACCCTGCGACTTTGTTTTTTTCTCACAATGGATAGATGTCACAATTGTCAGCACAACTGTGCTCATCGAAGTGCGACTACTATTAACGCTAGTAACTGGAATTGCTGTATGATGAAGGAAGCTCGGTAATTGATGTTAACAGACCCTCGCATTTGAAGGCGTTTTTTCACTGTCTTGCCTGTTCCACTGCCTTGTTGAACCGATCTTTAAACCAAACAGTAGAGACTTAAAAAGAACATACTTGCAGAAAAGTGACAACAACCAGAACATATTTCCTGTTATTGGGGTATTCGTGAATAGTTAGATAAATAGGCACCTTAATATCAATAAACGTGGTCCTGCCATTGATCGTCAGTGTCATTGACGCGCGACCTGTTAATTCGTTTAATATTCGCTGCAGGTAATCTGTTGCAACCGTTCTTGCAGGATAATTGCTTCTTCACACATGTCAGAAGCTGCTCTGAACGATCCTTCAAAAATGTAATACTCACAACCTCTGAACAAACCGCGAGACAGGAAGGTACGTGGTCCTGCCATTGATCGTCAGTGTCATTGACGCGCGACCTGTTAATTCGTTTAATATTCGCTGCAGGTAATCTGTTGCAACCGTTCTTGCAGGATAATTGCTTCTTCACACATGTCAGAAGCTGCTCTGAACGATCCTTCAAAAATGTAATACTCACAACCTCTGAACAAACCGCGAGACAGGAAGGTTTCTCGCGAACTGTCGGTCTATCCATTCTTCTTGAAGCCACTGAAGTGGACAAGCAATTCTGGTCAAAATCACTTGTTCGATTATTTCACTAATACAACCAATTAAGCCTAGTAATCAAATGAGTACACAATATTCCAAAATGGTATTTCTAACTTCAACGAAACTCAGAACACAAACTTACGAGGTTTCCGTGCAAACGCAGATTCCGACACTAAGCAGATAGACAGTAGGAGTAACAGAAACATGGTTTGAGGTAAATGTTCTCAGTTTGCACTGTTATTTATGTCCTCTTTGAGCTTTGTATGTGTTTTTCGGTTATCTGGTGCTGCACCGTTGTTTTACTTCTGATATGCCATGACCGTAGTGGCAGAAGCTACTCACGCACACGACAGTACACAGACATACACAAGATATGAATTCCACACCAGACGACTGACTGTTTCACCTGCAATACAGATGGCTACTATCACTACCTTTTGAATAACATATGACCATACCATCAATAAGCCAATCATCTGAAATTCAAAAGTGCCACTTATTCAGCTAGTGTTTGACAAGTAAGCAGCTCAGGAAACCTCTCAACTGCCATGGACTTCATCAATGTGACCATTTCAAACGCCCTTTCATCTATGCGTATCACAAATCGGGTTGCCTTCTTTTTTTAGTTTGCCATAGTGGGCTTAACATTTTTACCTTAGCCAGTTAGGATACATCTGACTGCATTCCACTGTAGCTTCAGTCGCCCACGATTGAACGGTTCAGTTATCTCTACACAATAATAAAAGCAACGTTAAATATTTGAGATTCTAGTCTGTAGGAATCTTATTTGGGTCTGAACACGAGAAAACAAAACCAGTTTTTTTGTAATGTACTACTCATATGGTTGCTGAAAATACATCGACAGCCCACGACCGGTTTCGCCCTTCTTGGGGCTCATCAGGTAGGCGCAGTCCCCGGGTTTCCGTCAACCTTATATTCTACTTGAAACCAAATTGCACGAGACTAGCAAATATACACTCATCTGCAAACTAATTTGGTTCTTTCGAGTAGAACATAAGGTTGACGGAAACCCGGGGACTGCGCCTACCTGATGAGCCCCAAGAAGGGCGAAACCGGTCGTGGGCTGTCGATGTATTTTCAGCAACCATATGAGTAGTACATTACAAAAAAACTGGTTTTGTTTTCTCGTGTTCAGACCCAAATAAGATTCCTACAGACTAGAATCTCAAATATTTAACGTTGCTTTTATTATTGTGTAGAGATAACTGAACCGTTCAATCGTGGGCGACTGAAGCTACAGTGGAATGCAGTCAGATGTATCCTAACTGGCTAAGGTAAAAATGTTAAGCCCAACCAGTTTTATTAATTCCGGTGCGGGTGGTTGGTTGGTGAACCTAAATCACTTTAGAAGGTAAAGGCCAAATATGTATACTAATAATAAGAATTCGATTCCATGTGTTCACGTTGAATATAATAGAAATATAATCTATCTTTTCCGGTAATATAGAATGAGAAAACCATTTTCCGGCGCGGACTCTGGGGACGAGGAGGCTACTACTGAAATCATCAGCTTCCACTCCCATCTCCCACTCCGATTTTCTCACATTAGATTTTGTGATAGTTTTGGGTACTCTTCAGGGCGCTAATTCATCGTTTGCGTACTGAGAACGTTGGTTGCTTGTAACTTTGGGTTCGCACATGGTGGTATTGTCGTGTGTCGCACATTTGCAGCCGTCGGATCTGATCAACAGTTTGTGCTTTGTATGACCCACTGCGGTACATATTTTTTGCGATACATTGTCTCCGACCATCACTTTGACACGTGGTATACACTGGGTTTCGCAAGGCCACTCAGTTAGCCTGCTGGTTACTCAATAACCACTCGATATCAGTCTGCCTGGTAGCACTTCGGTTTTTATGCCAACAGAGTCCTCACAAAAATTGCCTAAAATTGTTAAAACCATATTCTCATAGGAAAAACAGTGATGCACAGTTGGCTCAATTTGGCAGCGCCTTGTTAGTTTCCCGCAAGAATTAGTTTTCTTGATTCAGTTCGAGACTTTGGTGGTATTTTTCCCAAAGGACTCTCTCAGTGTGAGTAACCAAATAAAAAAATGAGCAGGGATGAAAGATACTTTGTATGACAGAAATCATTTTTGTTCCCGACATGTGATAGAAACTAACAGGCTTGTTTCTCCACTGCGCCAATATGCAGTTCATCCGCTGCACAGTTGTGGTCTTGCTTTTAGAGTCAGAATTCAATCCTTACTATAAATAGGTACATGCTGAAAGTCACTAAGACCAAGCTGAAATATTTGAGATAAGATGTCCGAGTGAAGCTATGCGGTCACGGATACAGATTAGAAAACGGGTCGGAATCCGTACACCATCTGAATGTGAATTCAGTGCGTTGAAATCAATAGCTCAACAAATACACAACATTTGCTATTCAGAAATACTTGTTTCATATCTGGTAAGCGATTTTTTCTTGTTTTATGAAAACAAGGCCTCTCCCGAGCGTTATCAACGAAACCTAGCTAATCTGACTAAATTCGAGATAATTTCAGATGAGGTGACTTGTTTTGCAACCCTACTGCAACGATCTCTTTCTCAAACATCTTGTAAAGCGTTTAGCAGTCAATAATTTAGTACGAAAATTATCCACGATAACCCTTCAGTCGACAATTTTGTTGTTTGAATACACCTTTTGGTCGTTTGGTTTAGAGTTGTTACCATATGTTGTTTTAGGCGTCTAGGTGAACAACGAGCTGGCATACCATCTTGATTGGTTCCCCTTCGGTGAAAATAGTTATGCTCAATCTACCAGAAGCTCAGATCCTGCATATAAAACATAAGTGAATCAGCTTTTGTATTGTACTTAGTACCGTATAACATCAAGAAGCTGAAACTCCATGAGATTTTCATGCTTTCAACGCAGATTGGCGTAACTAGATTTGATACCTTATCAAGTGTCGAGTGCCAAATTTACAGTAAGTGATACAGGTTACTTCGGTCGAGAGGACTTTTTCGTAAACCGATTTGGACACAGTTTGTGCTTAGGGGGGGGGGTGTTCAAACGGAGGATAGTGACTAGGGCTTCGTAATGACTTTAGATATCACAGCATTCAAATGGTGAATGCATTACAATGACATCACATGCACACATTAGTTAAGGTCGCATTTTGTTGATGCCTTCCGAGTTTTTGAAAAAGACACTAATTGGCAAATTTGTGATAGGTTTGATTCTTTCAGGCTATTCACCAATGCTCCGTGGTTCTGAGAAATACCAGTAAAAAATAATTGGGCTTTCTGTCAGTGTGCCGTTCACTTGTACGTTGATTAACCTTAAGTTAAAGTAAACAAATCAGGTTGCATAGGGTTCGGAATAGTACCGCTACAATACTATAGGTCTATAACAAGACGTTTAGAGTGGATATTGTTGATGACCTGTACCAAGAATACAGTTGCTGTTGTATATTTCTAAAGTGGTCAGTAGTGGTAAGAAAGCATATAACAAAACGTTGATCTTTTAAATGCCAGAATGTGATACAGAGAAGGTTCCTAGTAAACTGAGTGAGTTCACCTAGTGCACCTTTACTCAAACCTGGTTAGTTCCTTTTTGCTTAAGAATAATGCCCAAATTAGTGTTACACTGGCTGCGTAAAACTGTAAAAGTACATAAAAATACATATGCACTATGTAGTTTCTGGAAAATATTGCCATCAGGCCATGTAGAAGGTCAGTTAGAGTCCCTTTTCAAGTACACTTTTATGTTGGTAATGTGTTGGAAAGTTGGTAGCTTGGGTGTATTGGTCGGTAAATGATCAGGTGGCTGTTGATCTGTTCGCCGAGCTTGGCAATTGATTTGCAAACGTTTCGTCACCATTCGGGGAGACATCTTCAGTGTGCTGTTGGTTGGGTAGTTCCTCTCTTCATGCCTGCGTTTATATAGTCTACAAAGAGCAACCTTTGCGCTGTAACCTGGATTCTGATTGGCCCGTTCTTGATCTGTATTGCGTCGTGGTCGGCTTCTCTGTTGGTTTGTGGCGTGCCTCCTATTTTTAGTAGCTCGCTGTTCTATCGATTTCTTCTTTGAGTCCTTGCTCGGCCTCGGGTTCTGTGGTCCTGGATTTCCTTTGTAATTAGAGGCTGGTAGACAGGATCAATCTCAATGCGCCTGTTTATTGCTCCATCAGTGGAGTACCACGCCTCCATGAACTCGCGTTCTTTCTTTGTTCTTGCCTGGCCCAGTATTTTGACGTTATTCCAACCGAAGCGCAAAGGCTGCTCTTTGTAGACTATATAAACGCAGGCATGAAGAGAGGAACTACCCAACCAACAGCACACTGAAGATGTCTCCCCGAATGGTGACGAAACGTTTGCAAATCAATTGCCAAGCTCGGCGAACAGATCAACAGCCACCTGATCAATTACCAACACTTTTATCTATCCGTTTTAAAATACCTGATTTTTCGCTGACAGTCCTTAATGCTGCAGTAAGTAGCCAGTACTTTGGCGCATGTATGCGACTGCCGCAGCGAGAATGGCTTTGAATTTGCTTAAAGTAACCTACAAAAGTTTCCTGCATAAAAAATTTTTTCGTACGCCTGAAATATTGCAGTCACCATGACTGATCTTGGTAGTGAGCTAGGTGAACTCTTATGTACTCCTGAGGGTTTGCTATGAAATAAGCACGGGAAACAAATAACTTTTTTATTGGATTGTCGAAGCTCTTGTAATTACGTGACACCTTGTTTGACTATTTACTCTTATCGTAGTTGATATGAAATAGACGATAAAAGCATGTATATTGAGAAAAACAAAACAATATGGAACCATATTGGATCGGCCTAGAATGCTGTCTGCTAAGGAGATGGTACAATAATATATTTCACTCTTCTGTGTAAAACTTCATTTCTAACAAAAGTTCTAGTATTGATCATGAAATCCATCACCCGGTTTTTCATTAGCACATTTAGGCTGAAAGCAAAACTGAAAGCCCTTTTCCTGGTACCCATAAAGTTTTTTAGCAGGTTGAATCACTGCGCTGGATTTTTGCTAAAGTCTACGAAAAGATTAATGGGTGGGGGTTGAGGTATTGATCTATGATGATGTTACGTGAACCCATGTATATGGAACCAGTTCCAAAGTAAACCAGTTGAAGTGGGATCACTAATGATGCAGCAATTTAGTGTGAACTTAACACAGTCGCTTTATACCTAGCCAAACAAGACAGCATAACCAAGAGTATCTGGTACACTATATGTTTGCGCCCTTAAAATGGTTTCACAAACCAGCCCACACGTGCTGAGCGTTTCTGCTGCAGTTTCTGTTTATCTATGGACTTCCTTCTCATTATGTTTTATGATCAGCGTTGGTTTATATTTCACAGAAAGCACAACGAATTTTGTTTGGCCTTATTAACTTAGCCAGAACGAATAACATTAGCTATTAGATGGTTGATAGAGGGTTATCTATCTAGATGCAGTTTCTCGCAGGTCGTTTCTACAGAAATACTTTGTGTAACAGACATGAAAAGAAGTAGTTCTCATATTGGGAACAAAGACATTTCGGAAGGGACAGTTGGAGGCGGAGCTAACTAGAACGTGGTTTTGAGACGCTGGGCTACGCCAGGTTTGCGTACATAAAAAAGAATCCATAATTATTTCACGTATAATAATGCCACAAAACTGGTTTTATAGATTTCTCAGCAGAAACTCAGACTACTAAAGGATGCCGTTCTCCAGAACAACAAATATGCCTGAAGTGCTGGCTTGCAAAAGGTTATTCTTTGGGCGCTCATACGAGGCTTAGAGACGCTGTTTTGTTGTTTAATCTTCGCGACCACTACCATGGCTGCTTTCCACTTTCCCACTTTCCTTAAACAACAAGCAATATTTCCCAACTGGGATCTGTGTGCTTTCCCTCCTCCTCATCTAAGTGCGTTTCCATGCTACTCGTCTACTGCAAAACAGTACGATGTAGGTAAAAGATGGCGACAAGCGCAGTCAGCTACTTTGCTTCGGAGATGTTTAAAGCGAAACTCTCCGGTCAGATATTTTTTCATCTCATACATTACCTCGCTATATTCGAAACCGTCATCCATATGCACTTATTTGCTAAGGTCCGCGCACCACTTCTTTTTGGCTGTAACTTGTTAAACTTTAGAAAACTTCCGTTTGTGGATTTTAGCGGTTTCAGCGCACCAATAGTTTTCTACATCAATTTTCGGCCACCTGTACACCAAACTGATAGTTATTATTCTTCTGGACCGAAAAAGAGTCTGTGCAAGTGATTTTGCAGTCGGTTAAGTGGGACGACTCTAAGTCAGCTGGCTCACATCAGCAGTGATGTTGGCCAAGTTTTCCACGTAGCTAATGCCAGTTAATTGTTGCTTTCTGGATCATCCCATCAGAGCATCAAGCTAGCTTGGTTGTCACACTCGAAGCAACCCTTTGAAAAACCACGTACATTCGAGAAATACACTCATTTGCAAATCAATTTGGTTTTTACGAGAGACTCAGCTGAATCTCTCGTTCATGATATTCTACAACTAAAAGTGCTACACACAGGCCGACTCATGATTCAGTTGGCACGATATTCGAGATATCGCAGTATATTTTCATAAACGAAACTACTCACAAGGTTGCTGAAAACTCGAATATTGTGCTAACTGAATCATGAGGCGGCCTATGTGCAGAATATTCAGTTGGGGAATATCATAAACGAGAGATTCAGTTGAGTCTCTCGTAAAAGGCAAACTGATTTGCAAATAAGTATATTTCTCGAAAACGGTCCAATTTGGGTTCAAGCAGAACATAAGGTTGACGGAAACTCGAGGACTGCGCCTATCTGATGAGCCCCAAAAAGGGCGAAACCGGTCGTGGGCTGTCGAAGTCTTTTCAGCAGCCTTGTGAGTAGTTTCCTTTATGGAAAACACGTACATTCATTTTTCGCTAAAAAAAAGTAAAAAAGCGGCTGTCGTGATAAGCAACGTGGACTGGATTTTTGTCCGACAATTCCAGTGACCACCTTGCTATTTGTCTCAGGTTGAATATTTAATAAATGCTCGCTATTTTCCATTACATTTGTGCTTGGAATACAAGGATGAGAGCCTGATTTTTCTGTTTGTGGTTGGTGTGTGCTTTTTTGGCCCTGTCGTCTAAATGAATTTTGCAGTATATTAAGCAACTAAATCGATGAGAGGTGTCGGTTAGCTGTAACACACTTTCGGCACCTAGCTGCCATGCCACCAGAAGGAAGCGCGAGTTATGAGGTACTGCCACGTCGCCCCAACCCAGACAGGGAAAGTCAAAAGACAGAAGTCGGGTTCGAACTTTCCGGTCGGTAAATCAGTAAAACAGTAAATCTAACCACCAAACCATCTCGTTCCCGATGAGAATGTGACCTTCATCACTAGCTGGCTCTCAAAACAGTAGTGGTGACTAAGATCGATCGTATTTAGAACATTGACTTAGTTGCTGGGTCACATGTAATCAGGTAAGACCTGGACCAGTTCCAGGGCTTTTCTTCACTCTCTTCGATTAACTGGGCAATTTGAATGCCATCAAACTGCGCAGCTCGGCGAAAAGGCCAACGAAAACAGGTCTGTTCGACTTTAAGTATATTCTCCCGGGGCGAAAACATTTCGTTGGGATTACCAGATTTGGTTACGTATCTCTTTTTTTACTAAGCCCGCCATCCTCAAATTTGAAAAGGGTCTACCCGGGCTCATATATCCGCTGAATCTATTCGTCTTTAGGCACTAGATTTATTAGTATAGTACACCATGCAATTGCGAGGTGCTGCTGGTGTTAACACAGCAGGTGTAATTGTTTAATTCAATGGAACACAAAGCCTGCTTAGCAGTCCATCAACTTTTTTTGTCCACAGTACGAATCACAAAGCAACAACTAACATGCCATATTTGTTCCATTTTCATCAAAAAATGGATCAATAAGGACAGCGATGAACCAAAAGCTATTTTATTGTCACAGATTGGTGCATGAAGCAACGAACACCACGAAGAATGGAATGTTCCTTTCACTCACCCCACTGCTTTTACGTAGGTTCAAACAAGCTCAACGGAATACGACTGTACCATTTTTGACTATTGGCCTATGAGTATCTTTGAAGAATGACCTTATCCTTATCTGCCGTATTTTTCAGTGTGTTTCTGCTCTAAAGTTCACATCAAAACAAAATAGGCGTTAATATAACTGAAGAAGATGAAGCACCGTCCCGATGACTGGTGAGCGAATACTTTTGGCTTGTTACATTAAACGCATACAGTGTGAAATATTTGCAAATTTTTTTTGCTCAAAATGGCAGACGGGTCAAATTTCTATTCATTTCCTAAGCAAACGGCTGGTTCTCATCCTTCAACAAACCACCAATGCTCTACACGCAATAGCGATATTTCGCCTAGGCAGAGGATGATGATGATGACAGTCAGTTCCGAAAACTCTGCTAATAGAAGAGACTTGGATATCAAAAGTGATACCAAGTGGTATTGTTGTCTAAAGAGGACAGGGGGAGTACATGGTTGAAATGTTTAAGGTATATATGTACTACCCTTATTTTCGGCAGGCATACTTGAGAGAGTTTGGCAGCGTAACGATTGCATTCCTTTTGGTTTCCTGTGGTTTAATTTGTACCAGATGTTACAAAACGTGCACATCGACTGAATGATGACCGGTGAGAATAAGGGGGATCATGCCTCATTTATTACCAGCTGCTGTGACCACTTCCAGTGTAGATAGGATGACGAGTGTGCAATTGTCCAATCGGTTTGATCGCACTAGTAACCAACACGGTTGATACCACCATACAATTAAGGGTGCCCTACTGTGCACCCACTGACAAGGACCTTGGTAGAACCAACTATGTCACTCTTGACACAGTGAACGTTCGAGCAACCGCTTGTGGGTGTGGTGTGCGAGCCGGATAATTCGCCCGGTGCGGAAATTGTAGTTTGGTTTCTGGAACAGGTGTATTCAAGTTAAAAAGTAATACGGCTGTTAAGCACCCTGTTTGTGATGTTTATATGACTTCCTTGGTCTCTAACACTTCTGACAGGATAGGAGTGCAGTAAGTGGCACTGCACACAAAAAAGGGTTCATGAGTAGGTTATGAAAGTAAAAACAGATAGATCTGCATTCGAAGCCCCTCAGCCGGTCCTTGATAAAATACAAGGGGTTAATTAAGAGCCAGAAAAATGCACTCTTTATTTGGCAATACAAAAATTAAAGACGTAAGTCCAGATCAAGTTGGAAATCATAATTTCAAACATGTAGGTCGAAGGGAAGTGCAAAGCGACCTAAATAAATCTAGCGGTTGCAACATATACCTTATTTAGTCCCTAAGAAGCCATGTAGTACGCTCTTCTGTTAATAAACGGCACTCTCTGACTTTCAGTCCTCGTAAATAAGTGTAGTTGGGTGTGTGAAACTAATAATATAATCCATGACACTGAAACATAGTAGGTAGTAAACAACATTCAAATGTCCGAAAAGAAATCAGGAGGATTGGGTACTGCTCAATTGAAAAGCATTTGGTAAAATTATGGTATATAAAACCGTGCGAGATCTACGGTTGCTGTGATCTTTTGGGAACACCAGTCCTGGAAGTCATACGGTTTCCCAGTCCGAAAATACTTGTATCAGGACTTCAAACTGTTATTGGATCTTTCATTATTTACATTTTTCTGTCCCCATTTTTATACCCATGCTCCACTTTTGTGTTTGGTGTGTGCGCATGAACTGGCATTTGTTTATCCCTATCACTTCACTCATTTGACATGGAGGTTCCTGTGGTGAACATTGACTCTATTCTATCCACTTTTGTGTGTGTGCGCATGAACTGGCATTTGTTTATCCCTATCACTTCACTCATTTGACATGGAGGTTCCTGTGGTGAACATTGACTTGACTCTATTCATTTTGTTTAGTGTATTTTTATATGCCTTTGTTTTACGATGCGATTGATGGTACGCCCGCGATATTCGAGAATATACGATATTCATTCGTCTATATTCGGACTTCTATATTACGCGTACATTCGGTAGTTAAGATACCTACCATTATTCTAATTTTCACATTTGGCGTCTCTTCATCACAAGGTTATCTGAATTGGAATCGCTCAGTGTAAATTCAACTGCACGGGAGGTGGAGGATTATTTGGAACGCTTCAGCATTTGGTGTCTTACCAAATCGGATCTGGATGATAAAAAGAAGACAGCTTATTTCCTGCACTACATTGGGAAGGATGCTTATGCTCTTGTGAAGAATTTATCATTCCCTACGGCGCCGATCGATTGCACATTCGATGTTCTAAAGAAGTTAATTCTCAGTCATTTTAAGCCTATCAATTTTGTGGCCGCAGAACGAGCGAAATTCAATTCGCTTATTCGATCCGAATCTCAGAGTATTCGTGATTTTGTCCTCCAACTGCAAACACAGGCTGCAAAATGTGACTACGGCCAACAACTTAAAAGTCAACTGAGTGATCGCCTCATTGTCGGAATTAATCTTCCAAACCTACAACAAAAGCTCCTAGTACAGACTGATCAACGCTTCATATCGATCAGAAAAATTTGCGAGCAATACCAGGATGTTAAAGAAGTAACCAAATGCAACGAGACCGTTTTATTTAATGCACTAAAGTCGAAAGGGCTGGAAGGTCGCCCACACGGTAAATTTGAAACCAATATGCGTTATCATAACAAAAACAACCAACTGAATTCGAACATTCAAAATCGTCAAATACGCCAACCAAAAAAAGTTCTTGGCAAATGTGCTTCGTGTGGACAGGACCACTCCAGATATACTTGCATACATCGCCAATCAAAATGTTTTTCATGTGGTAAGATTGGGCATATTCAGAATGTATGTAAGTCCAAAAGAGTTTGTAGACTGACTGTCGACTCAAATTCTGATATCAAGCCTTTGACTGATAACATCTCATCCATGTCTTTATCTGTTTTATCGAATTCTATGCATGTGTCGAAGACGCTCATATCAGGCTCTGGTAAAAAGCATAGTTTTATCATTGATACTGGCAGCGTCGAATCCATTATTCCTGAGTCAGATCTTATAGCATTTTATCCTACTGCTGTTTTAAAACCGACACAATTATCTGTTAGAGGTATCACTGGACATGCTTTACCGCTTCTTGGTTCATGTACTATACCAGTCAAAGTTTCCAGTGGTAACTTTGTTGATTGTAATTTTCTTGTATCGAATTCTGGTCCTTCAATAATTGGTCTCAAAGTTTTACGTGCGCTTAACGTTAACATTTCACTACTTACTTCAAATTTCAACGAAACCGAATTGAAACAACTGATCACGAGCTGCTCCAAAGTCACCGGAGGAATGCGCATACCAAAAGTGAAACTCGAGGTTTCTGGTGATCCGATTTTCCTCAAACGACGTATAGTACCTTTTGGTTTGCGTGAACCAGTGCGTCTAGCTCTAGATTCATTGTGCCAAAAAGGTATTCTGACACCTGTCGAGTCTTCCAAATGGGCTACGCCGATTGTTACGCCATTAAAGTCTGATGGTAAAACTGTTAGAATTTGTGGCGATTATCGATTGACACTCAACAAAAGCCTACTTCAACGCTCGTGTGCTACAGAAGAACCTGAAGATGTGTTGTATCGTCTAGCGGGATCAAAAATCTTTTCAAAAATAGACTTGAAGGATGCATACTTGCAGATACCACTTGATGATGCTACTAGTGAATGCACAGTCATCAATACACCATTTGGATTATATCGGTATAATTTCTTGCCATTCGGACTTAATGTCTCTCCTGCTGTATTTCAAGATGTGATTAATTCAATTACTGACGGTCTTGAAGGTGTTGTAACTTATCAAGATGACGTGATAGTTCATGCTGTCGATAAGGTTACGCACGATTCACGCTTGCTTGCATTATTCAAAAGATTTCATGACTTAAATGTTGCCGTTAATTCTTCGAAATGTGCATTTTCTGTTTACAAACTATCATGTTTAGGCTACACTGTTGATGGAAATGGTTTTTCTCCTGATAATGAACGTTTATCGCCTTTAGTCAATGCTCCATCCCCTTCTAATCTGTCCGAACTTCGTTCCATACTTGGTGCATTGCAATATTATTCCCGATTCATACCTAACTTTTCTCAGAAAGCTTATTGTCTATTTGAACTGTTATCTCTGAAAACATTTTCATGGATATCTGAGCATGAGAAAACTTTGCGTTCTTTACTCAATTATCTTAAATCTGACGCTATTTTGAAACCATTTTCTGCGAAAGATCATTCAACCGTTATAACTGATGCGTCTCCAACTGGATTAGGTGTTATTCTCGAACAAAATGGCCGTCCTGTCATTTGTGCATCCCGTCGACTAACACAAGCCGAACAGGGCTATTCTCAAACACAGCGTGAAGCTCTTGCTGTCTACTGGGGTGTAAGTAGACTACACAAGTATCTTTTTGGTAAACCATTCACGATTGTGACCGATCATGAAGCCTTGAAATTCATATACCATCCTATGAAATCATTGGCTAAGTCATCCGCAGCCATGGTTCAACGTTGGAGCATCGCTCTCAGTTCGTATACATATGACATTATTCATCGTGGTGCTAAATCCATTCAGCACGTCGATTATCTATCCAGAGTTCCAGAAAGTTTATCACAATCTAATGTTTCTGATTGTTTGTTAGTACAACCGCTTCCGATTAAACGAGACGAGCTTGTGCGTGATACCCGAAAATACTTTTCATCCGTTATCTCTGCATTAAGACGAGGATGGACGCACCAAGAACGTCGTCGATTTCCCGCATTTTATGCTCGTCGAGACAGTTTAGCATTGACACCTGATGGATTGTTGTGTTATAACGATCGTGTCGTGATTCCACCAACACACAGAAGTGCCATTTTATCCGATTTGCATTCCGGACATCTAGGCATCGACAAAATGAAGTCTCTTGCCAGACTTACTTGTTGGTGGCCAGAGTTGGATGCAGACATTGCGCGTACGGCTAAGGATTGTATGAACTGTACACACAAAATTCATTCCAAATCATCCAAATGGATTCCTTGGCCATTGTCCTGTGAAACATGGCAACGCATTCATGCAGATTATTGCGGTCCATTTTTGAACAAATATTATGCACTGGTGGTTGTAGATTCCTATTCACGCTGGACGGAAGTATTTCTCACGACATCCCCGAGTTCTGAGTTTACTCAGTATGCTTTGAGGAAACTATTTAGTCGTGAAGGTGTACCAATTGTTTTGGTCACTGATAACGGCTCACACTTCACAGCGAAATCTCTCGAATATTGGTTAAAAGGACTTGGTTGTCGTCATTTATTTACTGCTCCCCGTCATCCACAGTCTAATGGACTCGCTGAAAATTTTGTTCGAACTTTGAAATCTGCCATCAATTCTATTTCCCCTGTTACTTTTCATGATCTTGATCGAGGTATTGATAATTTCTTGATGCAGTACAGGAATGCTGCTCATTCAATTACTGGTAAGAGTCCAGCAGAGCTATTCAAGTCGAGATCCTTACGCACGAACCTGGAATGCATTGGGACTGCCGACGTAACATTTTTCAAGGGTAACGATCTACGTCCATCTACTGGTGTTGTTATTGGGAGGAACGGGAATCGCGTGGTCACGGTTCTTGACCTAGAAAATCTCTCAAGTCACAGACGGCATGTTGATCAGGTCGAATTCAATGTTAAAGGTCAGTTTGGCGACAATACGCCTGTTGCTTCAAACACTAATGACCTTTCTGATTCTCTTACAGATGGCTCTGATGAGCATGAAACAAACACTGAACCTGACAATCCGACGTTGAGAAGATTTGAACGTTTGGGGTTCCAACCTATTAGAGACTATAAACACCCGCACGCTCATTCAACGTGTGGTGGATGTGTTGAACATTGACTCTATTCTATTCATTGTTTGGTGCACTTTTATATGCCTTTGTTTTACGATGCGATTGATGGTACGCCCGCGATATTCGAGAATATACGATATTCATTCGTCTATATTCGGACTTCTATACTACGCGTACATTCGGTAGTTAAGATACTCACCACTATTCTAATTATCACAGTTCCAGTCGTTTCGTGACCGACCTTTACACGTGTGACTGTCTTGCGGGGAAGCTTATTTGTTCATTTGGTCCCTACTTCAATAGTCTGAGTAGACCATTTGTTGTGGGCAAGTATCTAATGTCGATGTTTTTATAGATTGTCTTGGTGTCTTACATTAATTGTACCGTATAGAAACCAAACTCCCGGTTTGTTTTGCCTTCCTTGAGTATCTGGCATTACGCGTCACTCGAAGATACCGTTTGGTTCTTACACTGGCTATTTGGTAAGTGAGCACAAAAATAATCGTCATTTTCAGTGCCTAGCCACCATGCCTTTCGAAGAATCTGCTAATCTTCTCAAATCTAGAAAGGATCAGTCGAGGTGCCGTGGTTGGGTTTGAACCATGGACCTCCTGGTTGGTAAGTTTACGCGTTAATTACTACGCTTTCTAGAGTCAGGCATTAAGAATGGTATATCTGTGGTTCTCACCAAAATAAAGCTGCTCACTTGCATGTTTTTTAACCAAGTACTGCACCGAAACCATTCCCTATGATTTCGGTTCCATCCAATGCTTTGCTGTGCGAATGCCGATTTTGAAATGGAGCTTGCACCATACTTTTGCAGATGTCATGTTACTTTCTATACTCTTACCTTTTTAGATACCCCGTAGACTTTGAGTATATAATTAAGTTATGGAGTATTTTACTACATAGCCCTATTACTCACGATATTCATAACACCTGTTCTACCACAGTATCAGAGTGAGCAAATTTAATACTGTTTTTTTCAAAAACTCTTTCAGTGTAAGCTTCCTGTGCGTTTTAAATGCTTTTTTGAACGGCCTACGATGTTTCATTACCACCAGCTAGAATAGGACGGTCAAGAGGTATCAAATTAGTCTGCTGAGGTTTTTTCAAAAAGAATGAGGTTGTGCGTGCAACAGAGGAAGATATCTTGCCTGTGAGATATCGAATAACTATTCTATCCTTGCTGGAATCCGTTTCCTTTATTTTCACGTTTGTTTCAGAATCACGACTTCCTTCAAACCCAGCTTTACGTTTCAGAAATCTCTGAACTCTGGTTATATTTACTTGTTTGGCCTTTGCAGGAGAGAACCAGAGATTAGTTTCCATCTTCTCAAAAGCCTTAGGGAAATCACGATCGTCAAATAACAGTCTCTGCCTTCATACGAAAGGGAACATGAGTGCTTTAACACCACAAGATTCATTTGGTCTTTGTTTTTTAGCTAAGACTAGTATTCTCCGAGGCCCAATACTCAATGACTAGTCGCGACAAAGCCCCATAGGTTACTTACACTTGACGCCGTAACTCTGAGGCCGATGGATTTCATCATATTTAAATTAAAGTGAGGGACAGACTCGAACTTTTTTGTTCATACAGTTGTATTAGTAGCTTTTATATCAACCAAAAATACTAACCCTTTTATCTCATTTCAGGCTACTAATGTCACTATAAAAACCAAGTAAACCACAAACCACCACGTTTCCTTGCCGGAACATATGTCATACCATCAAAGCACCTATCAAAGTGTGACATTTCAACTCGTTCTAGCCATGATGCCGACCTTCCTAGTTGATTGAGGTGGGGGTCGTCCAGGCAAACTTAACTCCACTAACACCAAACCACGTGCTAGCAGTGCACGTTAATTCGGTCTTATTCGCTGTCCGGTACGAGCGATGCGTAAGTCGATTACGCGTAGTAGATCCCGGGACGCATATTAGTCGTGAATGCAGGTTGTTTTGTTTCAGCTGCACGGGCGACGCTATTCAATCTTCACTTTATGGGTGACGTTCGGAACCTTTATCTGACAGCTTGATGTTTCTCTGTTGATTCATGGTATTTGACAAATATCTTTATAGTTAGCAGCTAACACCACCTTCTTGCGCTGACTGAGTAACCCACGTTATTTCCATCATTTTAAAGCACCGATACCTCTGTCGTTAACTACGGTACAGTGTATCCAAGGTAATATCAAGCGGTTTAACGAAGAAGATTCCGCCCATTAAGTAGTCCATACCCAGTTAGCACGCGTCCGCTCCTGGGATTCCGCCCATAAGTAGTCCATACCCAGTTAGCACGCGTCCGCTCCTGGGTGCAGAACTTGTGCGGAATAAGTGCAGAACTTCTGCACTAATTTTCGGCTTTTAAGCCTCGCGAGCTTGAGACGTTTAATAGACATCAAAGCTCCTTTATTTGTCTCACAGTAATAAAAAACCACAATACCCTGCATTTCCGTGTGCCTAGGAAATGCAAACGGTCAACCGATTTAAGTGGTTTTGTTTTACCGTGCGGCGCCATTGCTCGCGGGAAGCTCTGCGTTCTGCTTGTCCTCACGTACGGCTGAGAGTGAGTTTTGTTGTGCTTTCATATGTTTTATTCCTGGTGTGTTTACGTGAACGATACCGTAAAAAATATTTTTCATTTCAAGTAACCGTCAATGCGCCCGAAATTTGTTCGTGTTGCTCGTAAAGGCTCTTCAAGAACAACGCTATATAGGAAAGTACGACAGGCGGTTGCGGCAAGTGGCTGTTTTCGTTGCCCGACTGATGAATGCGTCCATAATGCCTTTAGTCGACTATCTGAGGGTAAGATTCATGATTAATCAGATGATAGGCTGTAGGTATGCCGAATTTGATCGATCCAGGTGATAAACTAGGCTGCGATTTACCACGATGTTCGCCGGCGGTTTCCCCGATCCCTGTTATCAGGACTTCGGAGCCAGAAAGACATTCACCACTGCGGTCCCTGGAGAACCTTTCGGTTCCTGCGTTTTGCCATAAGGTAGCCCACTGCAAGTCGTTGAAAGGATCAGTCCGTATGTTCTGCTTGCACTTATATTGCTTTTCATCAGTATCCTTTTTAAACCATTCACAACCAGGTAGAAGTATTTTAACGGCTGTTCGTCGGATGGCGCGAAGGCTGAATCTACCTTTATCCGGTTTAGCCGTTGTGTTGGACGAACTCAGATACTTTTTTCCGTCTCTTCCGAAAGATCCACGGACTGTAATGAAAACCCCCCGTCGTTGCTGCGTGCGACAGAAGGCCGGTGGAATGTACATCCACCTTGGGTTGAAAGCAGGTTTGCTGCAACAGCTCCGTGAGATCCAGACTACGGTTACTAATATCGAAATTCAAATTAACGTTGACGGTATTCGGGCCTATAACAACTCGCGTACACAAGTGTGGCCTATACTCTCCCGGATAATTTCACCCTTTTTCGGTCAGCCTTTCGTCGTGGGAATATACTGTGGTAAGCAAAAACCCAATGATGCCCATCAGCTGATGTCTGACACGGTCGCTGAGTTGACAGACGTCTTGGCGAACGGTGTCTCCGGGGTTTGCAGTACTCATACCGTCCGTCTTCAATGCATTATTTGTGATAGTCCTGCTAGGGCCTTTCTGAAGCAAGTGAAGGGACATACAGGATATTATGGCTGTGATTACTGTACACAAAGGGGTGTGCACATTGGCACACGTATGACTTTTCCCTCGTTGACAGCTCCCTTGCGTCGTGACTATGATTTCCGGACCAGAAAACAAGAGAAGCACCATATAGGTCCAAGTCCGATGGAGGAGTTAAATTTTCCCATGATTGACGGTTTCCCACCAGATTACATGCATAGCGTGTGTCTTGGTTTAGTGCGGAAATTTCTCATCTTACTCAGAGCTATGCCAATTGGACACAAGGCCAGGCTTTCTTTGGAGTCCTGGAATCTGCTGAATGCTAACATTGAGCAACAGAGTTTGGCTCTGAGTATTGATTTCCCCCGAAAATGTAGAGGTGTCGTAGACCTGGATCGGTGGAAGGCATCTGAGCTACGACAGTTTCTTCTGTACATAGGACCCGTTGTTTTACGAGACATCTTACATCCTGACGTTTACGAATGTTTCATGTATTTTTCGGTAACCACTTTCATAGGCTGTTCACCTTTTTTTCACAACATTATGCTAATTTTTTAATTGATGTTTCCAAGGTTGCGGTGTCAAAATTTGCTGCTATTTTTGGTCCCAGCCATTTAGTGTACAACATACACCTCTTCTCCCATTTGTTCAATTTCATCAAGCTTTATGGTTGCTTGGATCGTTTTTCCTGTTTTCCCTATGAATCGGAGCTGGGTCATTTGAAGCATTACATACATGGTCCAAAACCACCGGCCGTTCAGCTTTACCGCCGACTGTCCGAGCGTGTGGGATTGGATGCTGTCGAAAGGAAGGTGTTTTTGGATGATGTTGGTTTGCGACTGAGGCCATCGGTCACTGCCGGATGTCGCAGGTTTATTCATAGGGATGTCGTTTTTTCGAAAAACTTTCCCGACAACTGCATTTTGCTTGATGGTCAGCCAGCTGTAATTGTAGATTTTTCTAAAGATACTATTGTGTACCAGAAATTCAAAACTGTTCTACCGTTTTACACTCACGTATTGATTTCGACGGACGTCTTAGTTTTTCAATGCTCCGACTTGCAACACACTCGGCTGTTTGCATCAGTCGACCAAATATCTTGTAAATGCTTAAGTTTTTCCCGCACAGACACTCGTATATACTTCCCCATTTTGCATACCCTCATCGATTAGTCAGTAATCTTACCACTGTCACTCGACACATGTATGCATTTATTACTTATTTTACTCATTAGTTCGTAAAATATATATACATATTTATGTTGGCGTTTTGTTATTCCATCAAAGCTTCCGTGTGCCTGTGGATATTCTGCTGTTAAATGTCGTATTTGGAAGTTGTTTTTCAGCCATGTATGCTGTGCTCATATTTGCGGACAACTCTGTTGGTATAGTGCATGAATCGTGGTTCGTACCGCCCGATTCAGTCCTTTGGCCCTCGTGCACAACCAGCACTCTTTATGCAAACTTACTGAAGGGTACTTTGCCGAAATGTCCACTCAAGTCGTGCACGTACGAAGTGTATCGGCAGTGCAGTAAGTTCATTTTCAGTTAAAAATGTTCTAGAAACTTTTCCGGATGCACTGAGTGCTCAGCAGGAAGCCCTTGACTCAGGGCATACCTCCTCCGCGGAGCAAAACGATGAACGGCTGGTACGTCAATCCAGGCAAAAACAGTATGTTTATGAATCGTATTACAATGGTTGCAGTGCAAAGAAACGGCTGCCGTCTGATTTTACAGACGGGTCGGATCGTGATTCCAGTGGTGACACCACTTTGTTTGCGAACATAGTCATAAGCCCACCAACTCCAAAAAGACTGTAGGTCCTCCCGCACCTACCAACTTTTCAATTTGTAAAATCCTCATTTTCAGATGTACCAATCCGACTGCCACGATTAGTAGTCTCATTCCTGTTCGAGACGCGCCACCCGTCCCTCGTGATGCCCCGATGATATGTGGAACGTACGTTTTATTTCATTACCACCATCAAATAATCTATCAGCAGTTCCACGTGTACAACACTTCCCGCCGTGGGCGATCCAGCACCACGCAGTTCTACCCCGATCCCCAGGTTTTCTCAACATTCCATGTACTTTACTTTCTAGAACTAACTCTCCAAATCCCAAGGCCAGCGTAATTTCCCCGGATCTGGCCAACCTCATTCTCAGTGAGTAGATTACCATGTTCTAATTAAACTATTTTATAGAGAATTTAGAGAAGATTTACTCGTCGCTCCAAAGACTGCACATGAAGATAGACGCTCTAGTACCCACTAGCAGTTCTGAGGCACTCAACGAGCCCCCTCTTCCGCTTTCATCCATGGATGATCTCCAAAAGTATGAGGAACATCTAAGAGATGGTCCACGCTATGCACAGCTGGTAAGTATTAGTCGTAGTCACGATTGTTGATTTGACAAAGGTGGAAAGGTGGCTCTTGCAGGAGGCTGGCGATGTACAAGTGTACCTGACCAACGTGCTTACACGGACGTTGGCTCCAAGGCTGGCCGTACTACTCAACTGGCGCGGGATAAATGACAAAAAAGCCTTCGGGTCAACCAGGCTCGCCCAGGGACTTATTTGTAAGTAGTCAATTGTTATTTTATATTTAGCTAGTTGAATCAGTGTCTAGATGAAGCTCAATAACTGTGTTCTTCATTACAGACGCGGCAACTGAGAAATTTCCGAACACAAATCCGCGACAAGTAAAGGAAATCGTTCATCGCTGGCTGGAGAACGAACGGCAGAAAGTTCGGAAACGCCTGCAGAGAGCCACCAAGAATGACAAATGATCTTCCCCCTGTATTTTTTATAATTCACTCATTAAAACATTTGTACTTGAAGGCGCTTATTGATATCCGGAAAGGTAATACGCTGAGCAATTATGTGGGGGCAGGTGGGCTATCACTTAGTGTTTACGATGTTACTGAATCGTACTGGGGAAAGAGATAAATCCGTATAATGGGCTATATTTGCGCGTTGGACGACTTAGCTAAGTGCGGACTGGGTGCGGAAGTCCCGGTACTGGGTACGGATTTTCCGCACCCGGGTGCAGAAGTGTGCGGAAATTTCCGCACCCGGGTGCAGAAATCTGCGGAACTTGTGCGGAAATGTCCGCACCCGGGTGCAGACATTCTGCAGAAATTTCTGCACCGGTGCTAACTGGGTACACACTTGATGGCTGATTTTGGATTCCGAGTCTGAGAAGCAAAAAATAACCCCAGTAGGGTACCATTATTTACATTTATACATTCCAGCAGACGTGGGTTTGCCACCATGACGATTACTCCGGATAACGATTCCTGAGGTACCAGAGCACGTGATTACCCATTAGTCTATTCAGCATTAACCAATATCACAAACTTATACACAACAAAATGTTTTCTGCAATTTTTGTGCCAGCGGATGTAGCGTGGGACGTCAGAAAGTCAGCGGTATTCGAGAGGATGTAGCGACGTTACACGTCGGTTCTGATATACGGACTGGTATTAATGAGTTCACACGGTACACACAGCATACATGCGCACAGGTCGGGCGGGACAGAAGAGAACACCGGAGCGTGGTAACGACACACGTGTATTCAACCGAAACCGAAACCGGAAGTCGGGAGTACAAAAGCTAGGTCAAGGTTGGTAGGGGGTGTACAAGCGGCTACTCTTTCTTGTCCGGGGCTCGTGGTGGTTCGACCATGGTACCTGCAATAGGGAGAGAGGGGGAGGGGGGAGACACATAAGCTCATGTGATAGACATGCATGCAGATAAAGTCGAGTTTCAACTGCGTTACATTGCTCCGTCCCGAGTATGAGCACTGTCCTCGGTGCTCAGGAGTGTTCGTGTCGGATGTACTGATCTCAACAGTATGGCTGACAGGTGGGGGATAGGAGGACGTAGACGGCTGGGTGCCAGGACGCGGTGAAGGGTAGGGCTTTAACCTATTGTAATGTACACACTGTACATCCATTTGTGGTTTAGAAGGGTCATGAATGACATTGGTGTTGTTTGGCCTCTTAATAACGATAACATGAGGTCCCTGCCACATGTGATGGAATTTAGCGGGCGCACCCGGTGGTGGTTTCGGCCGGTGTAGAAGCCCAAAGCCGCCTACTCAGTACAGAGGTCCGCGTGGTTTGCGGTCGTACACAGATTTCTGGTGTTGCTGTGCATGTCCGATGTCTTCACGGGCGATTTGTAGTTCCGCGGACAGGCGTTTTTGGAGTGACCGGGCATATTCATTACTGTCAACCAGGTATGCAGGAACCACAGGCGTGTCTGCGTCTGAAGGTAGTCGGAGGTCGTGACCGAGTTGTAAAAATGCCGGTGCATAACCTGTCGTGTGTAGTTGCTCGATAGGCCAGCATACATAGCGGAATGTGTTCGTCCCACCGTTCCCCTTCGTAACGATCCACGAGGGTGGTAAGCATTTTCTTTATGGTTCTGTTGGTGCGTTCCACCAGACCGTTCCCCTCTGAGTGGTACGGTGTTGTCCTCGTTTTATGGATCCACAGGAATGCAAATATTTCCCGCAGCAAGTGGCTTTCAAAGGCTGGGCCCTGATCAGAGTGGAGAATGACTGGTACCTCATAGCGCGATACCACTCAGAGATTATCACTGACGCGATCGTACGGGCATCTCGTCGCTTCACAGGCACAGCTTCACACCATTTAGTTAAGTAGTTGACCATGACAGAAATGAAACGATTACCTTTTCTGGTCTCTGGTAGGGGACCAATGACATCAACACCCACTCGGTGGTTCAATCCTAGTACGGGGATCGGTTGGAGCGGTGCTCGGGGAGTTATAGCGGGGGCCTCCGTTGTCGCACACACTGAGCAGTACCGGCCAAGCTCCGCAACTTCGCGGTGTAGTAGAAAACACCTTGAGGGACAGAAACGGAGAAACGACAAATGGCACAACAGTGGTATCTGAGGCCTACAGAGAACACTGTGTGTGTCTATACTCAGCCCGAGCGTCCTCGTCACATCCACTGTTGTCAAGGAGAAACTACGAACAGCCTCTATCAAACTTGGTCTTCACGGTGGAGGACATTCGTCAACTCTTGCAGAAGATCAACCCATTCTGCGCGTTGGGGCCTGACGAGGTACATCCAAGGATCCTGAAAGAAACGTCCTCCACACTGGCAAACCATTTACACTTGGTGTTTCGTCAGTCGCTTGACGAATGCCGCCTTCCCTCTGCTTGGGAGGAAGCGATTGTCACGCCAATCTACAAAACTAGTGACCGACTATCGCCTGGCCTATAAGCCTCACTAGCGTGCCGTGCAAGGTGATGGAACGCATTCTGAAGCGAGCTATCCTAGATCACCTTACTTCCAGCAATCTGATATCTCCAGCTCAACACGGATTTCTCCCAAACCGCACTTGCGTGACAAACATGCTCGTGTTTATGGACGGCTTAACCCAAGCCAAGGACGAAGGACTCATATCGGATGCCATATTTTTCGACTTCTCAAAAGCA
>NW_008751802.1:588201-599041 GCF_000715545.1 Opisthorchis viverrini
AGAACAAAACTTTTTTCATTTCGGGTAGTAGCTGCGTGGAATGACCTTCCTCCGACGGTTGTCCATGCTCCTTCTCGAACCCAATTTAAAGCACTATTAGACGTTTATTTATGCGAATCCTCGCGCTGGCGAGCATACTGCCTCGCGCTGAGAACATAAAGAGCAGTGCTACACCCTTTTTTCACTTGTGCCTTTCAGGTGAACGACAGCCACTGACCGACAAGAACAAAACCGACCCGGGAAACTTGGGCAAAAGCCTCGATCCTGTGTATCAATCCGTGAATCCGTGAAATAACGCCGTCTAATGTGCGCTCTGTTTTCTTCTGTCCAGCGTGTCCCAAATCTCGGTGGACTGCCGAGATTTTCCGTTGGACGCAACTGCGGGATACGACGACACGAGGCTGGCCATCCCAACTATCCACAAGGTGGAGCACTCCGGATATAATCCGTAGTTGCAACCATCGTGACCACGGACTCCGTGCTGCCGAGGATCTCGAGGCCATCAGGCGCCCAGAAGGTTTGGAGTTACCCTGCAGCTGGAGGCGGTAAATCTCGCCAATATCTGTGTCCCTGAATTGCTCTCCCACCCAGCTTATTCGATTAGGCGCGAGTAGTACATTAACAGACTGTAGTTCTTGGACTGGCCTTCGGGATAAGGAGACGGCGTTCGAATTTCTGGCGCCCGGGCGATAGATGCGAGAAAAATCATACTCTTGAATCCGCTCTTGCCAACGTGCAACCTGACCGTCGGGGTCGCGGAAACTCTGTAACCGTTGCAATGAGTGATGGTTTGTCCGAACAAGGAAGTGCCTGCCAAGCAAATAGGGCCGGAAGTGGTAGAGAAAGTACACCAGGGCAAGCATTTCACGTCGGGTGGTGCAGTAGTTACGTTCACGTTTATCTAGGACGCGGCAAGCATATGCGACAACGACTTCTCGGTCACAAACACGTTGGGGCAGTACAGCACCAGTCGCTATTTCGCTAGCATCGGTATCTAGAACAAACTTTCCTGCATCATGTGAGAAATTCGAGTATGCCAGAATAGGTCCGGATGTTGGTGCTTGCTTAAGACTTCATCACACTCTACGGTCCACGAAACTTTCCGACCTTTTTGGGTAAGCCTGTGGAGTGGTGCACTGAAGGCGGAAAATCCTTTGATAAATCTCTGGTAGTATGAGGCCAGACGGAGGAAACTACGTAACCCACGGACCTTCGTCGGTGTCGGCCACTCAGCGATGTGTCTGGTCTTATCCGGGTCCGTTTGGACCCAGTCGGAAGACAAAATATGGCCCAAGAACAATACCTCACGTTATAGAAACCTACATTTCTCGGCGCGAAGGGTTAGGCCAGCTCCCTTGAGGCGACATAGTACCTCTCGCAGTCGACTGTTGTGTTCATTCGTAGCCCGTCCGTGGACAGTGATGTCGTCCAGGTAGACCAGGCAACATCTAGGGACCAGCCCTGCCAATACCATCTGCATAAGCCGCTGAATTGTTGCTGGTGCGCTTGCAAGTCCGAATGGCATTGCTTCGAACTCATAAAGTCCAGATGGAATTATAAAGGCTGTTTTCGGTCGGTCTTGGGGTGCCACTTCTACTTGCCAGTAACCTGAAGCCAAGTCCAGTGTTGAGAACCACTTTGCCTCTGTCCCAGCTTCGATTGTGTCATCCACTCGTGGTAGGGGAAAAGAGTCGCGCGTAGTGATGTCATTTATTCTCCTCTAGTCAATGTACATGCGCAAATTTCCGTCCTTCCTCCTTGCAAGGACAATGGGGGAAGCCCATGGGGATGATGACGGTCGAATGATCCCGTCGTCTAACATCTCTTGAACCATGGCGTCCAGTTTGGCACGGTAGTGAATAGGAATTCTGCGAGGGGTTTGATATATAGGGTAGTGGCGTCCAGTATCGATAGTATGTTGAAGGATATGGGTACGGCCCAGTTTCGATCTGTGAGTGTCAAACGAAGTGAAGAATTCATTTAGCAGTTCCATTAGGCCGTGCTTCGCCTCCGGAGGAGCAGAGCTACAGTCAACTAAGGACTGCGTCCCATGATTGCTGTGTTGTACAGACGACAAGAAATCAGGGTTTGGTTGGCAGGGGTTGTCGAACGTGATTTCTCTGCTGGTGAAGTCGATAGAAGCCTTGTATTTCTTTAAAAAGTCCATCCCAAGGATGGCTTCCCATGTCACCGGGGCGCAATAGAACTGGTGGTGCGTGCACGGTTGCCCGATGCTGACAGAAAGTAACGCTGTTCCCGCGGTTTGGAGCGGTGTACAATTCGCTGTTATTAGTTTCGTGCTGACTGACGACTGACGACCACCTGGCCAAAACTTCCGTGCACCCACTACGGAGCACGAAGCACCCGTGTCCACCAAGAAACGTACTGGGCGTTTGTCTAGGTAACCTGAGATGGTGAGTAGTGAAGTAGAATGGGAAATATGAGAAAATGATAGGTGCCGAATTACAAAGGTATAGAGGCTCACCAGTGGGACGGATAGGGGGGTTGTGACCGGAACGCTGGGCTCTTCTCCCGAACCGGCGGCAATATGGACAGTTCATCCGGCTGCCCGGTCGGTTATTCCGAGTACCAGGTGGTAGCTGATGAGGACCGGGATCGGCGGTTATCTTCAAGGCATGAAGTTGTGGTTCCAAGTCTGATGTTGCCTCAATAACTGCGGGCAAGTTGGAATGCGTCACGTATATTATCCGGAGAACGACGGATAAGTTCTGCCTTCAGGCCAGGGTGAGATAACCCCAGGATAAACTGTTGTAGTAACCCACCATCGATCTTTATTCTGTCTTCCACCGTGTAAATGTTTGTTGCGAGATCCCTGAGGCTCCCCAAAAACCGGCCCACGGACTCGCCGGGTAATTGCTTTCGCTCCCTGTATCTCTCTAACTTGAGCAGAGTTGGCTGTCTGATGTTGAAGAGGTCGTCCAAGATCGCCTACAGGGTGGTGGCGCTTCGATTGGGGTACCGGTTGACAGTAGTTGTCGTGCAGCAGAGTCGTCAAATAGACTGAGCAGATGCCGTCCGTACTGGGAAAGTGGTACTGCTTTGAGGTAGGAACGGGCTCAAAAAGACCACATGGTGAAATCGTCACCGGGGCAGGAGACATTGGGCGGACGCAGGGGGGGGCAGTTCGGTCGGGAGAAATAGGGGAATTCGATGTTGTCTGTGCAGGATGTACGACGGGAGGTTCAAACTAGTCTGTCTGATCCATTTCTGCTTCCATTTTCTTCCTTCGTTTTTTTGATCCCACCTCTGTTACCAATGTAGCGTGGGACGTCAGGAAGTCAGCGGTATTCGAGAGGATGTAGCGACGTTACACGTCGGTTCTGATATACGGACTGGTATTAATGAGTTCACACGGTACACACAGCATACATGCGCACAGGTCGGGCGGGACAGAAGAGAACACCGGAGCGTGGTAACGACACACGTGTATTCAACCGAAACCGAAACCGGAAGTCGGGAGTACAAAAGCTAGGTCAAGGTTGGTAGGGGGTGTACAAGCGGCTACTCTTTCTTGTCCGGGGCTCGTGGTGGTTCGACCATGGTACCTGCAATAGGGAGAGAGGGGGAGGGGGGAGACACATAAGCTCATGTGATAGACATGCATGCAGATACAGTCGAGTTTCAACAGCGTTGCACGGATTCATATTGAATTCCGCGCATTTTTCTGGCTACGTACAAGATGCTTTTATCTTGAGTAAACAACATTTTCCAGCGTCGATCGATATTCGGCGAATAAAAGAGATTTCTCGAAGTACTTGATGTTTCTAAAGTTCCCTCTTCATAAAAGTGAATGTCTTTAGATAGTGCGATTTCTTCCGCAGTTGCGTGGTTTCTGTGATTTGTTTAAGTGCGTTATTTTTCAAGTTCAGAAGCCACCCCGGGTCAGAAAAAGACGGTTACTGTAACGCAGTTGAAACCCGACTGTACCTGATTGTATGCCTATCATATAACATTATGCGTGCCTCTCCCTCCCTCTCCCCTATTACAGGTACCACGGACGAGGCACCACCGGCCCTGGACAGGGAAGAGTATCCCGCTTGTACACCCCCCTAACTGACCTTGACCCAACCTGGTACACCCCTCCTTCCGGTTTCGGTTCGAGTTAATACACGTGGGTTGTTGCTACACTCCGGTCTGCTTCCCTGTACCACCGGCCTGTGCGCATGTGTTCTGTGTATACTGTGTGGATTCATTAATACCAGTCCGTATATCTGCACATTTCAGAACTGACGTGTGCCGTCCTCTGGAACGTCGAATACCGATGACTTCCCGACATCCCACGCTACATTATTGAAAGATATCTTACCTTTCGACATAATGCAGTTCGCTTAAAATGGACAAACGCTGCAAGTAGGTCTGCGGATATATATAACAACACCCTGTGGTAGACACTTTTGTGCAAATTGCACGACAGTTTAATTCCCATATATGAATTTTTATATGGTTTTCTTTTCCTGGGTAACTTTCTTCGCGTACCTGGAGAAGCGTTATTCATGGCGCAGACACTTACTAACCTCCAATAATCAGTTCGAGTTTGAAGCAATGTTGTGCTTTCAGCATATAAATTGTGCTCACGCATCTATGTGAATGAACAAGAGGCCTATCCCGTCATTACCCGTATACGAACCCTCCAGTAGACGAAGTGTTCTCTGAGAAAATGCTTTGTATCAAGAGGTAGGCACCCGGACCATGTTTACAAGCATAACCCCCCCCCCCCACAAACGGTCTACAAAATAACCCGTCTAGAGTCAGTGTCTTGGGGGCTTGTCAAAAGATCCCGTGTGACAAATGTATATCGTAAGCTTAGCTTAATAATTATCATTAAATCAAAGAGAAACTTCATGCCACCAGCTTACATGGTTCGTTGATTCCCATGTTTACAGCATAACCCCCCCCCGATACAAACGGTCTACAAAATAACCCGTCTAGAGTCAGTGTCTTGGGGGCTTGTCAAAAGATCCCGTGTGACAAATGTATATCGTAAGCTTAGCTTAATAATTATCATTAAATCAAAGAGAAACTTCATGCCACCAGCTTACATGGTTCGTTGATTCTGCCTTTGCTTATGCCGCAGAGTCTAAAGAACTAACTCACGCGCATGACGGATGTGCCTCTTGGTGTTTTGCTCTATGTTGTTGTTAAGCAACTGAAGGTGCCGCACCACGCGCTTCACCTTCAGCTGGTGCGATATCCAACAAGTGATGAGCTGATGCACAAAACGTGGGGCAAAAGCGGCCGTAGAGCATCAGCAACCCCATGGGTAGCGTTTGTGTAATGTATAACAATGCCTCGAATATATTACCAACCGAAACATGGGGCAGACTAAAGCCGATCATTCAGTTACCTAAAAACACAATAAAATGGAGATTCTGCCTGGTACCAAGCAAGTCTCCCTTCAAAAAGGAATTGATACCCAAATGAGTGTATTTGTCGGAAACGTTATTATTATTATGCGTTTTTATAGGACCGATCTGGACTACCATGCAGTCACAGCCATGCGTCCCACCCAAATGACTGAAACCTTATTGCTACAGCATTTAATGTCAAAGCTTGATGTCGCGCGTGCAGGGCATGACGCCGCCAGCTATTTCCGAAAGACCTGGTCGTTCTAACGCTCCTCACGGGTTTTCAGTCTTAATTCGCGATAGAGTACAAGCTTCTCCACAGCCTGTCAGTCAAGTTGCACAATCCTACTGGAAAGTATGTCATTAACCTGCATGGTTGCACATCAGGAACTACATGTGTTGGAACAGTCAAGTACGTATAGCTTTGGCCTCCCAGCCCTACCTATTTTTAGCTTCTTCAGACGTCTCCGGTTGCTTCACTCACTATGAAAAATACCCTACACATTCCGCGTCCTATAGTCAGTTTCCCTACACACCAGCTGACCTAGTGGCTCCTTCTGATCACACTACTTTGGACCAGTTCATGTTCATAAGATTCAGAGAAGACGAAAAGCCAGACAGCTTCTGAAAAATTCAACAACCCTAGGCATCTGAATGAACTAGAAGTCCTCAGACTGTTCTACAAGAAACACCCACGTGGTTTCTTTGCCTTTATTTCTATCAAACAGGTCAGATTCCTGAGAATAACCACTGAATGCCCGAATTATAGCGAGACCCTCATCTCCACTAGATTCTGAGTAGACAGACAACGCCCTCTCCATAAAAAGCGCGTCACAGCCCCTCAGTAAAGCCAGACAACGTGAGTCAGCATTGGACCCAGTTCAGGCAGTCTCCCTCAAATAAAATAGTTCGAGGCAGTTGTATTTTCGCACCCACACTGTCGCACTCGCTTCTTCGGAATAAATATGTTGCGTTCTGTTCGTTGAATCCTTTTCCGGCACAAGGCACTGAGGAGGGGTCGGCATTCAGATAAACAGATTGACGAACCAGCACATAGAGCAGTTTCATCGCAAAACCACAATACTGGTTTTTTGGATTGTTTCTCTTTACTTCTTGCCCGGAAAGCTGAATTCAACTGCTGAACGATCCTTCGAAGACGTTTTCTTGCCGTGCACTAGCCTTTAAGCTGTTTTGTGCACGAAGAACCTCCACAGTGAAGAATATTAGCTCGAGGGCTCAGACGTCCAAAACAAAGTCCTGGGACCATGCAACGCCCACGAGTTTCAAAGGCATTCAGGAAGGCTTTACTGATTCCGCTGTGTCAGAGGTCCGCGAGATCCTTGGAGGAGGACGCTCGTGAATCTAGATCCAGGCTGCTAAGCATCATACAATGGGGGGTTAGTTTGCTGTTACATCTAGTTGGATGGGCACTTTGTGGCCTGCTATTCTGGGCAAGGTTATGTAGAGGACGACTAGGGTAACAGCTGCAGTTGGTGGTTTCACGACCTGTGCACTTCCCTCCATACCTGTATTCCAGTGCCCAATGAAACTGGACAGTATTTTTTCCTTTTGTGACTCACCGCAGCTTTGGGTACCCCAGTGCTCCGCAGTTGAACACTCACGTCCAATAGGACCGACTTTTTCCCCAAAAATCGATCCACCCCAGGGGTTGCTGGCTTTGTTTAAGTAAGCTCGGAGCTTCAACTCACACCCATACCGGTCCAACAACAAGTTATATTTCCACCGCCTCGTTTCTTATTCACAATTTCGTTTTGTAGCGCTTCCAGCTCTGGCTGACTGGCCTGTCTTTTGTGCGGTTAAAATCACTCGTGAGTAAGGTTTAAGGATCGCCCCTCAACTTCTTGGAACTGCCTGAAAACCCCCGCTTTGAAACCTTAGTGACGTAAAAAGGCTCACCCGACAAAACACAACAGACACAGTGCAAACGAACGAGTGCAAATTCACAAGGATCATCGTGCCACGCATTTCCGTCCTTGAATCAAGACTGTCTGATCGGCGTTGACCTCGCTGCTGATTGGCTCCACGAATGCCCAGCCAGCGATTCCTGGCTGCATTGACCGGAGACTTCGTAGCTTTGCTTGAGCGATTTTGGCGGAGTTGGTGGTGTAGTATGCGGTGTCTGTCAGTTTGGTTGATTTATATGTAAGTATTGGTGATGTACAACCTTACTTACGGGGCTTCGGCTCGTGAACTTTCTTTTTTCCATCAGCAGAAATTATCGCCTTCGGAGAATCAGTGTCCCGTGGTGCTTTCATAGCGTGTATACTACAGTGATCCCCAGGAAGTGTCGGGCATTCTAGTATTATTTTAGGAGTCTGAAGAAGTGACACCAAGTTTGAACGAACATCAGGCAACTCAAGAAGAGCACATTATTGTTGAACTGCTGACTCACCCGATGTCCTCTGGTGTGGCGAAAATATCTACCGTCGGTATCCACCAGCCGCACATGGCCAGTTTCGTAGTTTTGCAAGAACCGCCGAAACATTGTGTATCTAATTGAGAAAGATGTAAACGTCGGCCTTTTTAACGTTGGAGGTCGGCGGCGGAGGCCAGCACCTCAAATCTATCTGCAACGTATTGCTGCGCCTCCGATGATAAGCCCCCTACTTCAACAGATCACTGCATTCCGTTAATTCGTCCCATGTCAGACGTTGGTTTACGGTGAGCCTCGAGGCTCTCCATATAGAGAAAATCGCTCATTTTTTGGTAGTTGTGCTCCAGTGGTATGGCGTCAACATCAAAGTGCCATTGTAGCTTCAAAGGCAGAACCTCACCGGGCACTTGGTACAGTGTATGTTGTCTTTTATAGAAAGTCCACCAAACTCATTAACTGTGACGAATTCCTCGGTCTTGGCATTATCTGGTGGGACGCCTATTGTAATGATAGGAAGGCTTTTCGTAGTTGGAAAATCGTCAGGACGGGGCACAAGGGTTGAGATACTACGAGGTTGCTGAGACGTGCACAAAAGCACTCGAGATGCGGAGGTTGGGTTTGAACCACGGAAGTTCCGATCAGTAAGTCAGCGTCCTGACCACTCAGCTTTCTGAGGCTCATGTTGCTATCAAAGATGTACCCTCTGGACTTGAGCCAGAAGGTGGCCACCTGAATCTTTTGAATTATTGTGCCCAAAAGTCTGAACATTCTCCTTTGATGGATATCAAAAAGCCGTTTTGGTACCTGATGGTTTGGATGACAAGAAGCTCCAGAGGACGAGTTAAATGGATCAAGTGGAATAATCAGCAGACGTTCCTAGAATTTTTCACATCTTCCATGTTTTCAACCTTCAGAATCAACTATGCTTCCCGGTATGCATGAAAAGTTAGTTTCACCTAGTGTGGTTTCAACCAGGAGGAATTGGTCACCGAGTCTATAACAAAGTCACGGTCGAATCAGAAATCCAGTGCTTGGATGAGGTCTGCTGGGTTGTGCCGCAGACAAGTCCCCGAATTGAGTAGCACTTGGGATATGTATCCAGTGATCGTTAGCATCTGACATCCGACCGCGGTGCATGTGCTGGAGCTGGTTGCAGTAGGTTTGTTTGATTTCTGAATCCACAAACCTCCACAAGGTTACGGCAGTGAAGCATCAGTGCCAACACTGATGTTGCTGTCATTGATGATGATGATGATGATGACAAGGTTGCCGAGGTGGGTGCGTTTTGCATTCCATTGAAGAGCAGCAGCGGACAAATTCATGGTCTGGGTCCATGCAGGTATTCCAGAAAGAGCGATAGGCGGCGGTTGACCAGCGATTACCAGCCACAACTGATGGCAGTGTGGCCTATTTGATTCGGAGTCGGTGCGATGGTGGACACCATACAGTCAAACGATGACTGCTGTTCAGTAAATTGGCAGAGAAGTCTGATCGGCCCACATCTGTAATGTGCGCCTTTTATTGTCCGTGCTTCTTGTGACGACCCAAGACGACCACCTAACTGGGCCTCAGCAGCGTTTAGCCTAGTTAGCTGAGAGTTCATTCACCAGCAACCACAATAATGTCTAGGCTTTCAGCCCATCGTAAAAGAACACCTAATTTATCATAAAAACTCCTTGGTAGGTTCAGAGCTACAGTCTTCTGTGGTGTAAACCGACGTAGCAAAGTGAGATCGGCGAACTTCATTTGCTCAAGATCCACAGATTTTGTCAGACGAACTGCACGGAAGTGACTGTTAACATGTATTTATTCAAGTAGAGACGCTTCTGCTTAATCGCCCAGCACAACCTTCACTTCAGCATGTGTCGTCTGTGTCAACAGAGGTGTATAGGCAATCATTCCAGTTGCAGTACTTGCACTCTTGATTCTAACAAAAAACCTACATCAAATCAGGGGGCATCCATCGTACGGGCATAATCTACCTGTCTTGCTTGCTTCCGTATGCTAGGAAGCAAGATGGCTCAGTGGTTAGAGCGCGAATTTGCTGACCGTAAGGTTCGTGGTTCGAACCCGATCTCCGCCTCTCAACTTCCCTTGTCTAGGCTTGGACGACCTGGCAGTATCCCAGACGTCGTGCTTCCTTGCCGTAGCATGGCAGTTAGGCACCGAAAGGGTGCTACAGCTGAGCGATTCTAGTGCGCGAACATTAAAGGTAGCTAAGCAGACCAACTTTCAGGTTTTGAGAACTGTTGTACCTAACTGCTGTCCTTGCTCCAATGTTTTGGTGTCGGAAAAAGGCTCACCAACAAGGAACACATACTTTTTATTGCAAACAAGTGCAAAAGTTACAAGGAACCTGGCGCTATTTAAAGGACCTTTCCCGACCTAAAGCTGTCACCTTGACGTGGTGGTCGGGCTTCAGTGCTGCAATAATTACGCGGGCTACACTGTCTGGAACTTCGTTCCACAAGGTGCAACCATGCCAGGAAGGCTAAAGGGGAGCAGCCAGACCAAGAGCGGCGAGACCCCGTACTACGAGTAATCGTGCTACGAGGCGGTCTGGGAGTAAAGTCGTACTGTCCTCTGTGACAGGAGTGTGAGGGCAGTAAGGTGTTTCCCCCAGGCGACCAGCATGTCCATATTTATGGAAGCAGCGATGCTGCCTTCCCCCGAGGAAGGACGGGTTAGAAAAGGTCGGCCTCAAAAACCGCACACTCCGATCGCCCAACGGTTGACCGTGACCGCCGGCGCATTGTCCAATACGGTCGAAATACTCTTAAAACCAAAGAGCCCGGTGCTGCTCAAAAGGCACCTGCTGTGCGCATCCGCATCGGGAATGCCTTATTCCCTGCGCCCTCGGGTTAGGCGCATTGTCCAGGTCGAAATACTTTTAAAGCCAAAGAGCCCAGTGCTGCTCAAAAGGCACCTGCTGTGCGCAGCCGCATCAGGAATGAGACAGACCCTGCGCCCTCGGGTTAGGCCAACCCCTTGCAGCCGAGCAGGTCAGACTGTTGAGTCGTCGGCTCCGGGTAGGGTCCCCAAAGAAAACCCTACATTTTCCCACTGCCTCGTGGGTCAG
>NW_008751802.1:600698-614329 GCF_000715545.1 Opisthorchis viverrini
CTTCACCCTCCGACAGATTCATGAACAGCGACACTGCTTCCAGCAACCAGCAATGGTTGTTTTTCTTGATCTGAAAGCTGCCTTTGATTCTGTGGACCGCCAGGCACGATGGCAGTGTCTGTGTAGCAAAGGTATCCCCCATAAATTCTTGAACCTCATTACGGCGCTGTACGCCAACTCCCGCGGTCGTGTAAAGGTCTACGAGAAGCTCTCTCCTGAGTTCACCACACCAAGTGGTGTCCGACAGGGCTGTCCACTTTCACCTTTCCTCTTCAACTTCGTCATTGACAGGATCATGGAAGACCCACTACCAGCCTCTAATGCCTGTGGGTTCGAAGTGCTCCCTGGGCCTCCGCACACAGACATCGAGCACGCAGACGACACAGCTCTTCTAGGATCTGACCCCGTGGCATTGCAAACAATAATAAATAATCTAACTAATTCTGCCTCGCGGTTTGGTATGCGCTTCACACCTGCAAAGTGTAAAGTGCTACTGAAGCTACTACTACTGCTGCTACTACAGCTGACAATGATGATGATGATGATGATGATCGGCGTTTGGTGAACACCCATCATCGTTGGCTTCTGTTGTGTGCATGAACGCTCGCCAACCGTTGCTGAATTGACTGATTGACTGGCCTGGATGCTTGACACATACTCTACTGCGATTTCGGCTGAGTTTAGGTGTCCCACTAAGTTTCAGGGATCTGGCCTTCCTGACAAAAACAGAGTTCGAAATGTTCATTTTTGTTACTGAAGTTGGACGCACAGAAGCTGCGGCTGAATGTGATACACGGCGAACACAGTAGTCGGTCCTAGTGCTTGAACCGTGGATAGAGTATTGGAATTGTGGTAGGGAAAAGTAGGAGGGAGACTACGTGAAAGTGAGAGGGGCTTCCCTCGCAGAATGTGTTCAGCCTCAGAAGCTGAGCTGTTTAGTCCATTTGTTGCCCATGTATCGCTGTTCTCAATTCAAGATGGTGGGAGCAGAAATGTAGCTAACCTTTGGCCTGACAGGGTGGTATGAAGAGAGATTACGCGGTCTGCATGCTGTTGGTGCGACTCGTCTTCCGGGACATGGACCGCGTGATCCTCACTGTGCCTGGTTGGAGACGCTGCAAGGTATGGCTGCTAATTTGTCAGTAGTGTTATTGTTGTCAGTTTCTGTCCAAATTACTTGAATGAGTGTCTGGCGGCGTAGGCACTACAGAATGATCGTGGTAGACCAGCATTAAGTTCCTTCCTCGTCCACTTTGATTCGTTTTTCAAAATGATGCTTCCAAATAAATCATGGTTACATGGCAACGAAGCATCAGTGTCAAAAACTGATGTTATGCTGTTGACGGTGATGATAATGAAACCAGTTTTAGACACAATATGGACGTTACAAGCAAATAGGTGGAGAGGGCCCCCCTGAAATTAATTTTACTTAAATAATAATGAAACGATCGCCGAAAAGCACGGGATCTTAGTTAATTCACGAAACATCCTGAACGATGGGCTGAGCACTTCCAAGAGGTGAATCTCATTAACCCAGCCTCAGGAAGGACCATACGGACCCGAATGGGACGTCGATAGCAAACCACGATAGGTCTCAATGTTAATGTGCAATTTCGTCGTTTCGCTCAAACGGTTCGCATCCCGCACTCTTCAAAGAAGGTGATAAGTACTTGATGAATTTACTCCCGAATACGTGAAGTGATGAAAAAAAATACCGCAGTAGAGCTGCGCGATGTTGATTACCATGTTCGAATAGGGTACAAGAAGATTAGTGGGATCAGATCCAAACCAAATCCGGATATGACACCCCAATTATCTTAATTCCCGCCTTCAGTGCCTAGCTACCCGTCTGTACCTCCCAACATCATCGGTGAACGAAGCTGGCAGTTTTATCCACCGTACGCGGTTTTCACAGCTGAGAATGATGTTGATGATGCTTTAGGCGATACGATCGGTGTGGTAGATATGTTCGTCTATCTAGACAGCTACATACTTCCCGACAGGTATGCGGACGGCGAATTCATTTCCTTGATTGGGAAGGCCAGGGTAGTGTTTGCCAACCTCCAGCAGTTGTAGCACTCATGTGCCGTCAGGTCGAGTGTCAGTAGTAGCGTACATTGTCGCGAACCGATCTGCCTTACTTTATAAACCAGAGATGTAACTGTGCTGTAACAAGGTGATTTAGGAGGCGAATGCAACTTCTCTTTATTGCGTTTGATGTCTAAGTGCCTGAGTAGGAAACCCCAAGGAACAAGACAAGTGAAACCAGATAAAAACCGGCTATACTGGGGATGAACCAAGAAAAAAAGAGCGCTGTGGTTCAGTTGAAATTGGAAATGAAACCTTCATGAAATGTTACAAAAGATTGAATTAGTCCCCGACCGTCCTAACGAGAGACGTGTGTGCTGTGTGCAGATCTTCAAAGGCTGTTTGACCATTAGTGCCTCCGGAGCACAGTCTGTTTAGGTCATCTGATCACTACTTCCATTAGGCACGCTAAACGGTTTTCGGCAGAATGTTCCCCTGAATAAATCGGTTGGTCACACTCCGCGGGTTACCCTGTTCAGGCTATGTGCTTCGTATGTCGGTGGACTGGTTGCCGCGTAGGACCCTTTCCCCCAGTGTTGTGTCGAATTGAGATAGTTCAGAAGCAGTCAATCCGTAGCTTAACAACCAAACGTGAAAGCCCTTACCAGTCAACTCAGTCGTGTTGGTAGCTGACGCAGTCAATCCTAGCCTAAAAAACAAACGTGAAAGCCCTTACCAGTCAACTCAGTCGTGTTGGTAGCTGACGTCTCCCCGGATGGGAACCACAGATATGACTGTGTCACACATCCAGTGGCAATCCTGCGTCAAAGCTATCGAATTCATCGCGTAGCTATGATTCTATACCATACCGTACAAACATGATCGTCTGACGCCAATGAGCTGATTAGTCAATGGCTTCCAGCTCATCGCTATCGTTTACCTATTCTGCTTATCGTCGATGAACGAAATCGTAACATTTGGAACCTCTAATCTTCGATATACGGTTTTTAGCTGAATGGTTCACTGAACTGACTTATCTAGCTTATTATGGATCCAGCGGAACCCGAACGCCTGCTTTCATTTGGTCCAGATCATAAACGATAACTCCTGGTCTGTTGCCGTTTGACAATAAAACATTTATTCATCCCCTCCTACAGTTTGATTCTGTTTGCCTTTCATTTTATTTAAAGCCAACTTTCTGGTCCCTCGGAAGTGGCAGTATGATGTCGAATGGATAGTATCGATTTGCTTTTGGTCCTAACGTCTAACTTCCTTCAAGTCCTTCAAAGTTGCTCACAGTTTGTCATCAATTGTTGGTCTGTAGACAAGCTCAGGGACATACTGCACTTTTCCAGCTCATTTCAAAAGGTATGTGGTCATTTCCTGTATCTTTATATTTTTTGAATGCCTATAGCTGTTCCAAAATTTGGGAGAATCTGAAAAGGATGCTCTCACCGCATTTGTGCCGTCGTTGCAGCCACACTTTCCGCATCTGCCTTTGAAGTCATCCTCTACTCTGGAATTAGAAAACGCTGTACAATCAATTTTACATGTAATATTGTCCAGTTTTGTGCATTTTTACATCACTCGCTGATCAGACTTTACATTCACCTTTAGGGCACAGATTTTGGCCACAAGTTTTCGTCCCAAGTGTTCGGTATCTTATTCGCAATCTGTTTTGAGTTTCTTCGAGGTAGTTTGAAATGATCTAAATCAGGATCGCGATTCTTATGTCCCTACTCGTTTGACTCATAAAAATAAGAACCGCTTAGTTTAATGTGCAATCTAGCCACATACTGACCGAAAGGTCGTACCCGATCTCTGCTTCTCGATTTCCTTTGTCTAGGCAGTGCCCTGCTCTTGTGCTTCCTTCTGGTGGCACAGCAGTTAGCCAAAGTACCAGAGCAGAACGATTGTTTTCGAGCCACAAATTTACGGTAACTGTGGGCTATCTAGGTAATACATCAGTACCTCGACTGCCGTTCCAGTGAGTGCTCTGGTCATTCGCCTAGGATCTGTTTCCACTCGGCCGAGGGATGATGGTTATTTTGTTTTGAAAAACATAATATACACATTACCATGCCAGATTCATAAAGGTTACCAACGTATGCGATATGTTTTATTGCTAGTCAGGCATGTGAGTTCGATTTGACAATTCTACTCTATTGCAAGTCAACGACTAACGTGTGAACACAGCTCGTAGCCGACCATTCGCACCCAACTGCGTGTTTTAAGGGTCAGATGCTGTGCATTTGGAAAGAGCACCCTCAATGCTACCACTCAAAATCCCCTTTAAAGGTATGCGAACAAGAACTAAGCAGGATTTTGTGCAAGGTAACCATATTCAGACGCACCGATGGAACACTAAAAAAACTGATGCTGGCTGGTCACACTTCTGTTGACGACCATAATATCACACACTACTACAATTACTGTCGAACGACCGAACGCTGAATTTGAGGGCGTACTAACTAACCATGCATACTTTGATGAAAGTTTCGCGTTTTGCTTTCGGAAGCAAGCACAAACTTGTCGATTGTTTGGAAACCTAAAAAACGCCCAGCTGTAACACATTTTCGGTGCCTAGTGCGACAAAGGAAGGGTATGCTAAGTATATATATANTATATATATATATATATATATATATATATATATATATATATAAACTGGGAGAAAGCTGTGTATTCGGGTGATAGGACAGAATACAGCCGTCAAATGACATTATCACTTGCCTGTGTTCTCCACACACAATGATCACGAAGGCCACGGTTCAGTTTGGAGGAACTTGGAATCCTGGTCTGCGGAGATGCAGGGCTCTGGGAAACATGATACTTCTTGGTGAATTCGGCCAACCGACGTACTGGACCAAATTTGGTATCCTACTTGCCAAGGATCAGCGACCCACAGCTACCAGTTATAACCTTCAAGCATAAAAGCTGGCTGCTGAATAAATAGAGCATTTGTGAAGCAAGACCAAGACCTGTTTAAGTCAACTGCTATGAACACGCGGAACGTCCATGGGGTTTTCGAGGTTTTCACCGCCAGAAGGAGGGTTTAGTTGGTAATGATGTCATAAATGCCCAGCCGCATTTATTGAGCACTTTGACAATCATTCCGGGACGTGGTGGTATGAGGCGGCTGGCATGCGAACCAAATGAGTGTCCCAATAAAGCTGCCAACAGTTGTGGACATCAGGACATTCCACTTTTTGGTCCTAATTTTACTGAGTCCGTTTGATTATTAAAATTTATATTTCGGCGGAGCTTCTCGCCTTTTTCATGTGAAGTTTGTCCAGCGCGTCTCACCACGGATTTATATAATGAGTTGGAATAATCGATAAAAGCTGCTGTATCAACCGAACTGAGTAATTGTTTGCTCATTCATGGACATTCCGTGATTTCAATTCATTTTCTGTGTTCGCCTCATCCACTCACTCGAGTGCTGACCGTTTGAAGTGTGAACGATGCTGTTCAGGTATTGTGTTTACTTTGATCGCAGTCGTCGTTCCAGTTGGATGTTAGCTTCAGAGCCCTAAAAGCATGAAGCTGAATCAGCCGATCCACACTGCTGCTAGTTCAAGAAAGCCTGTCGATGATATTGCACACAAAGTGCATTAATTTATCTATGGATCAGAGCATGAGTGCTGTGATATTGTCCATAAACTACCATGATCACGCTTTTGTCGGTTGCAGCCATTCGTCTTAATTCCCATGATCTGTTTCCTTAAAATGTTTCCATAACTTTCGAGGCTTCTTAAATCTACTTTTATGAGTGAGGATTCGGTCATATTGATTTATAACTGAAACCCACGAAATGATTTGTCGCGTGTGGAATATGTGGTCTCATTAAAACTCCTCGACACCACCTGAGATTTTCGTGACAACCCCTTCGGGTGAAGCGCGTCCATTGGGTGTATGGTGAACACCAAGCTCATCGGTATTTCAAAATAGGTCGAAAGTGACCTCTTCAACACACTATATTTTGTGCATTAATTAACCGGTGCGTCTACCCTTTGTTGTAGCGTACTGATTTATATAATTCAGACTGAGATGCTGTTACAAAACTTGCACTCATCGCTGCAAAATTATACACCACGCAAACTGCGTACGAGGTTTTGTTCAGATCAATCTTTTCTCTCTGATTAGCACTGCATCGCTGCTTTTTGATTAGTGAAGTACTCATATCTTCTGTCCCAGATGATTCGTATTCTCTCCTTTCCAAAAGGTCCTGAAAGAAAACACTCACCTTACACAGAATCAACGTGACTGCATTTTCGAATTTTGTTTGGATGAAAGTTCGGAGGTAACTTATTAATGTTTTAACGTTTACCATGTCTTAGGCCATTCGATTTCAGTCGACCCCCACGGAGCTGTTCGGTTGGACAACTGAGCTGGCCAATAGTGTGGAATCCCATCTCTTTATTTCGCACCTGGTCGAACTGAATACTCAGGATCCCGAGAAACTGTTGTTATTTCTTGACTCTTCTTTCGTAACTGACCCTGAGTACCTGACCGAATTAATTATTCGCACTCTGGAACATCTGACCTACACCTTTTCGCTTCAGAATGAAGCAGTGGCCAAAACGTTGCTCCACTGGCTCTCAACCGCCGTGCTTCGCTCGAAATCGATGTGAGTTTGCTGATATTCCATTTCTATACTTTCATGGATTCGTGCAATGCACAACTCAGGAAGATTCCTACTTTCGTGTATATTACAGACCTACTGATTATGTATTGCTCCATAATCGCGACATTTCTGGAGCGAACTGTTTTTTTTCTATTAGAATCTCACTAGTGTTCTCTTACGGAGTGAGCACTGATCATACATCACCCACGACAAACTTTTAGCCAAAGCAGATGTACGACGGGTACTACCAATGGACAAGTCGAGTCTAATTAAATTCAGCCTATTTCTGCATCGCATCTTAACCGAAACTGGATCTACGTCGGCTGCCACTTAGTTCTATGTTCAGCGTAAAGGTTGGTGTCATTTCATGGGCCAAGTTCATGTACTTGACAGCACTCTGGCTGGGACGGACTTCGTTTTCGAATTCATACTAGAGCTGTCAAGATCCTACTTATCTCTTGCTAACAGATGGGTCATGCAACCAGCTAGCCTAATCATTCTTCCCACGCTATCACATACGAAGAATATATTCAGTTAATTTCTGTTTTTGTTGGTATTTGCGCCCGACGGGGGATAATTGTAAAACCATAACGCTTTAACTTTGGTCAGGGAGTGGCTTAGCAACTTGCATCCAAATCATTATTCCATCTTCCAATCAAATCCTGAACGATATGATGTCACGTTTCCAACCTACAGCGTAAACAGCTTAGGACATCTCGCCCACTATTTTTGAGGCTGTCACAATCCAGTGTTCTTCATCATCCTCACCAATGACAAACACTAACGAAGAGGCTTATTGCTTTACTGCCGTGCAACTGTATCAATTTGAATAAAGTCCTACAGTGGAGAGAAACGAAATGGGACAAGGAGAGGCACCAAGCACGGACGCGCCATAAACACCTGACTTGTATTACTCCACAACGTTCAGTCAGCCAGCACTAACATCGGTTGGCCAACTTACTTTCTGGTGTCTTTAGCAAGGTATAGGGAGTTCTCGAAATCGGACAGTACTTGCAAACCCAGACAACCTTCATTCCCTTTCGCCAGATCACATTTCACCCAGTCTTAGGTTTTCACCACTCACAATTTAGCGCGGAGGGCAACACTTTTCATGGTCGACGACAACTCGGTGTGGGTAGCACATAACTTGGACAACTTTGTTTTCGGTGTTGTATGCAGTTCTCAAATAAAGTGACTACTGCCTCACCAAACACCTGCTTCCTGACCACCTCAATGCCAGTTCCTTGGTGCCAAACGATTTCAGCCATAGTTCCGAGAATTTTTGTTGATCCTCTATCTGTAATTGCGGGACGAAGACGACCAAACCATACGTTACTTCCTCTCTACCCAACACGGTAGTGAAGCATCGTTGTTGAACACTGTCATAGTGTCGATGATGATGATTACCCAACAATTTGATTTTACTTCACTCTACTGGGAATTGTTCTATGCGCACTAACCATTTTGTGTTTTCATGTCCCCGGAACACTCATCGCTGTTCCTGTTCAATGCCCGTCATAGCGTTAGCGCCTTGGTGCAAGAGTATTATTGTGGATCACAGTGCCATTCACATTATTTGTGTCGGACAATGTGATCCGGAGACGGTTGATTCACCTTGTCCACGGTGGCCTGTCCCCAGGTTTTGGAGCGCTGTAGCAATCGGACACTTTCTATAAGTGAGGTGGACGCTGTTACGACACAGGGTTTGTATCAACTGCTTAAGACAGCGCGAGTGTCCAATTGTCGGCTGTTTTGATGGTAATCCTACGTTGCCAAACCGGTAATGGGGTTTCTTGCGGTGGAATTCCCATCAAAACTGAAGTATATGGGATCCGATTACTTGAGACCCTCGTTGTAACCGTAGATAGAAACTTGACACCTAGCGTTGCGGCCTACGTATAAATTTCACGATCAGCGTGTTCTTATTACCCAACTGGAGTTGATCGTTTCAGTATGGATTATCTCTAACTGACTATTGCTCATTTGTGGCAGTGATGTTAAGGAGGGTTGTTCCGGCGTCCGCATAGTACTGTAATCAGAGCTGCTTATGTTCAGGTACAAAACAACCTACAAAACTAGGAACCCCGTTCTACACAATGGGAATAGGAAAGAATCAACATACAACTACCACTGGGCCTTACCCAACGCGATATACAGTGCTCAAACAATAAATTAAAACCGACCGATTGTTTCTTAATGTCATTTATGTACTTTGCAGAGGTTTCACTCATATGCAAGTAGGCACAACTATGCTCCTTGGGAAGAGCGAAAATGTGGAACATCACTCAAGTTAGGAGTAGTTGCATTCGTCCCACCCAGTCATTTCGTGGACTACTCATCGTTTCTCCAACTTAAGTTAACGTTGAGGAACAACTGTGTATAGACATGTGTGGCACATGCTCCAGAGGAGCCGATCCAATACCAGTGGTCGGCTTGAACGCCATATAATTACAAGCTCTTGGCTGCCAGCTGACTTCTGATCTAGCTGTCACCCTGATTCAATGGTCGCGCTTGATTGTGCTATTGCTGGATGCAGTAACTTGGATATCGTTTTTGGCTTTTTGGCTTTTTTAGAAGGATTGATGGCAAGCAGCGAGCACCCATTCTAAGGGAAATGTATTGTCCGGTGCTCTGGAGGTATGTTTTACCACCAGGATGAAGGTGTTCAGGTGTTTCATCCAGAAGACCAGTATTCTTACACCATATTGATGCCTAATTGCGAGAAAGGTCTGTGGGAATCGTACAACTTTGAAAAGCCGTTTGATCGCCTTACGGTCGACCGAGGCATTTCACATATCTGTTATGAACATTATACCAAAAATATAAGGTTCATCCAATAGCTTTTGGGGATGTGAGCTGCATCACGACAAACAAGCTTGCCACAGGCCATCAACTATGCCTGTCAGGTTACATACATTTCTTGTCAAATGACCCATGCTCTCGTCACAGGATGAAATAATCCAGGTGTGGTTGCGGTGGCACTTGATATCACCATGATTGGAGACCTCCTGGGCGATACGCATTAATGGTTTCCAACACTATCACACCCGAATCTGTCAAATCGTCAGTGTTGACGCTACATCGAAGCTATGGCCTCCAGTCTGTACCTTGGTAAAAGTACAACTCCGATGTCAGTGATGTCATTACTTGTAACGCACAGCTAACCACTCACCTATTCCCCTCTCATGAATGAGTAGGACTCTAATCCTACTCCAGTGTTATCTTGTGTTACTGTACACTTAGCTAGAAAACTTAGCTGGCGTAATGATCAAGGTGATCCTGTATTATAAGTTAGAAACAGCGGGTCCAGTATGACCCCAACCCGTTTTCTATGCATTCTTTAGCTCTCTTCTGTCAAGTGGAAGAGAAGAATCAAAGGCTTCAGGCTGAACATCACAACCAAACCTCTTTTTCGGCTTTGGTAACCTAGAACTATTAATGGTCTTTCGCCAGTCATAAAATACTATTTGATGCTGCAAGCTCGATTCTGTAATTATATGTGCTTCTTTAATAATTATTATCTGAATTGGTGTAGTCCACACCAATTAGTGGTTCCTTTCTTTGAAGAGTTATACTGAGAATGGTTTGATTATGGCCTTTAAATGAAACAGTTAACTGAATAACCACCTATTTTCTTGGTTCCAGCCGTTCCATTCTGGCTCGTTGTAGCCCTCAACGCCTTCGAGATCTTGCTCTTTGTCTTCCTGGATTCGAAGCCTGTTTGTTCAATCTTTTTCAGACCTCGAACCCGTTGGACGTGAGTCCTGAAAATCCTATCGAATTAGTAATTTATCCTGATTGGTACGGTTCGTTATCTAGTTTTTCATTTTGAGGGTCTTTCATCCGCCGGTGATTGATAACGTTGATGGGGACACATTAACTATTTGGTTTCTTTATCTCATGTCTGCCGAGCTTTAGATTGCTCAGTAGCTAACACGCAAACCTACTAACTAACTTACTAGCTTGAAGGTCCATGATTCAAACCCGACCCCCACATCTCGGCTGCTCCTGTACAGTCTTGGGCAATCTGACAGCATCTCAGTCCTTGTGCTTTCTTCGGGTGGTATAGCAGCTAGGCACCGAAATGGTGTAACGGCTGAACCGTCGTCATCATCATCACCATCTCATGTCCACCGTCTTCTGAACCAGTGACCTCCAAACCGCAGTAACCATAAGGTTTCACCTTCCTTTCGGCCTCTGCATATACCTGTCACATAAGTTTTTTTTAAGCAGAACGTGCTGTTTTCGCCTGGACTTGCTTTGTATGTAGTTGTGATTTCTATCGGGATTGAAAGCAAGCGATTCTCACTAACAGCTGCATTCGTGTGGTCCGTCGCTCTTGTGAAACTGCGTCGAGTCCCCGAGCGTATTCTGTGAGTTTTAGCTTTCGTTCAAACTCAGTAGTGCTTTGGATGGATTACGAACGTCATAAAGTGACTCAACACCTCACGAGTGAGATGGTTGTCCTCAAAGTTCGACTCCGTATTTGATAGTTCAACTATTATTTTATTTGCTTTAGATTCGATTTGGATGCAGTTCATTAGAACATGGTGATTTAGTATTTTTAACCGCCATTGTTTGGTTCATTTATGATATTTGACTTGATGGCTACTTGATGAAAGTTACAGCCAGCATCTTCATTTCTTGAATCCGTTTTTACTACGCAGTGCTTGAGCGTTGTTTTTGTTGGCTGGTAGTAGAGAATATCTTGGATTCTTGAATGCCATTTACTGGGGGGAGGTCACTGTTAACCCCAACCGTTGCGGCATAATGCTGCAGATACTCCACCTGACGTCGAACTACTTGGTCCGCAGCTGATCTACAGGGTCACACAGTGAAACAGAAAGCGGATGACGTTGTGTTCGGACCTTGCTGCCTATCGTACTTCATACGCAGCTGCAGCGATCCAGGATATTCTTGAAGCTGGCTCTTCCTTCTCCAAGAGCAAGCCGTCGTAATGTAAAGTAAGAATAGGACGTAAACCGTGTGTGATGAGCCGTATCTTATTACGGTAGTTTACTAACCGGCATTTCCACGAACGGCGCTTTGCTGATCTCTTTTTCTCCAAAATCACTAGTTGCTTTATTTGACTGAATCTCGTCACACGAAGCTATAAATACCGTAAGAGTAAGGACAATATGCACACACTACAAAATGTTTGGGATTGCCTTGGCTTCAGATGCTGAATGATTGGTTGCTTCGCGACAACATAGCAGATGGGTCTTTAACTTACTGACATCTGAACAGGAACGGGACGCGTCGTTTGGGTCCAGATTCTCCGGACGCTTTTCGGCACTTCAGGAAGCCTGTGACTGAATTTTAGTAGGTACCGCCCTCCCCTACAGCACTTTAATCCGTTCGTAGCAGGCGTTTTCGAGATTAAATTTTCTTGCGTCTACAGTAGTGAAGTCTTCGTTGACTGTAGGACCGTCTTCGTTGCGTATGATGTGGGTTTTTTTATCCTGGCTATGACAGGACTTCGATGTGTTTATCGAAATCTCCTTGGATTTCTGGATGGCTAGAGACTCCAGAAAATTTGACTGTTCTTACAACAACATTTTAATAATTGTATGTTTATATATGCTCCATTTTCAGACCGGTGATGATTGTCCATCTACTGAGGTCCTGTGCACTCTAGTTGGTTGTCTTGCGAACTCCCTCCCTTGTGGACCGAAGTTACTGGCAATGGTCGAAAATCTTGCAGCTTTGGAACCTAACGGTCTTTGGAGTGATGTCTGTCGTTTATTGTCCGAAAACCGTTGTTTGTGAAAATAATCATTCGCTTCTTAGATGGCCTGAAAATGCCGCATTTCTTCATGTCGTGATGGTCAGTAGAAGTGAAATACTATAATGGATTGATTGTCGCCTCTTTTTCCTGTCTCCACTCTATGACTATTGAAGCGTTATTGACACACACCAGCATTTACACTTGCATTTGAACATCGGTATTCATCACTGATGTTGGTGATCGTGGAACTAAATATTTTAGTTTTTTATTGTTGATACAACCATGTTCTCTTTTCATCGAATGATCCTTATTGTCGGTTCAGTATAGTAGATTATTTTACAGACGGATTGTTCGTTGTTTCTTGTTTCAACGCTAGTAAGGTAACTGTTGATTTATTCAGTTTGCAGAGTTGGTTTTGAAGGCTATATATCACGTTGGAAAAAACCGTCCGCTCTGGTACAAGAGAAGTTTCTTGAACTTTCATCCGACCAATCTGCCTTTCGGACAGCCAATGAGGTGCCGTAAATATTTGTGGACGCACTCATGTCCACTGATTAAGGATAGGTACAGTGGATCGAACAGGTTGAGACTTCGGGAATGCAAGCAACATACAATAGACAGCCCATCTGCTTTACTATCCGCCTACCTTTTGTTTTCCCATAATGCGGTGCAACCTCAACAAATGGGAGCTGATTTCACGCCGAAATTGGGACGCTTCATAACAATCACCCAGGTCTGAGCTATACTGCGATACAGAAATGCGGCTGCTGAAAACTACATGAACTGAGATGACGCCTTAAGGTTGCTTCAGCTATGATTCAGAATTTGCTCAGTAACACTCATTTGTGGTTGGGTCATGTGCTCCGCATGCCGAAACACCATCTACTGAGACGAGTGTTGTTCTCCGTGCCTTCTTCAGGATGGCGCAAACCGCGTGCTGGACAGCGCATGACTTGACAGAAAGGTGTGACAGGGATCACGAAGAGTTTGGGTGATGTTGGTGTTATACACCTTCCAGGATGGGGTCCCGGTGACCCGTCTGTGCTTGGCTAGGGACGTTGCAAGAAATGGCGGGCTAATCGAGTCGGTTGCGTCCGTGCTGTCAGTTTCTTCCCATATTGTCTGATTGAGCGCTTGAAGGTGTAAACACCTCAGAATGCCTGACATAGGCCAGAACTAGGTTCCCTCCCTCACCCACTCTTTTTCTCTTCTTTTCACTGTAGGGCTTTTAATATAATTATATATATA
>NW_008751802.1:619331-625942 GCF_000715545.1 Opisthorchis viverrini
TAAATATATATATATATATATATGAATAAACCTTATGGTTGTACGGCAGTGAAGCATCAGTGCCAACACTGATGTAGCTGATGACTTATTTGTGGAAATCTGAATCAATTTAGCGTCCCATTTTAATGCGGGATTTTCAATACAGATGTGTACACGTGAAATAGAGGCGACCTTAAGTGAAGGACAGTTGTGATTGCCGAAAATGATTCGGGGTAGAAGTTGTGGAAAATATCTTAGGTATAGTTTGGCCTATAATGACTGGGCATCCGCTAAACTACAGACGGGCTCTGGCGAATCTCATGAGGCCGATTATTAGGCGAACCAATCATAAAGGCGTTGACATACTTGGGGTTGTGTGGTTGGTCGTAAGGCAAACGTAGGGATGGAAATGGGTACCGAACGGGGCATGTCTTTTCTGTGAAAAGCTTGTGACAGACTGAACGACCAAGCCTTATAATTTGCGTTAGGAACGGTGGGAAATCGTGAACGTGGACTGAATTTTGTTATGTTTGAGTGCGTGATCTGTTGTTTGCTTCAGACAAGTGGTTGCCCGTTAACTATTCCTTTCGCAATTCTCGACACCCTGCACCACGTGGTCATATACTTCGGATAGGGCCGGGCAAACAGAAGTTCTTATCCGAACGAATGTCTGTTTTTTTTTCGATTGGGGGCCTTTGTTTCTTGTAGGCTATTTAGCATCCTTGGGGTTGTGAACGAAGAAGATTACTGGTGTTGACGTGGCTGAATGATTTTTCTTACGTATGATTTACCACTGGATACGACCGATAATAATATTGTGACACCGGACACAATAACGTACATGCAACCGTGGTCTTGACAATTTGCAGATTAGGGAGGTTCTGATGCTCGCTAGAGCCGAAGTTTCCTTTCCGCACCGTAGTCACAGACAAAAACATCAAACAGAAGTATCCGAACGAATGTCTGTTTTTTTTTCGATTGGGGGCCTTTGTTTCTTGTAGGCTATTTAGCATCCTTGGGGTTGTGAACGAAGAAGATTACTGGTGTTGACGTGGCTGAATGATTTTTCTTACGTATGATTTACCACTGGATACGACCGATAATAATATTGTGACACCGGACACAATAACGTACATGCAACCGTGGTCTTGACAATTTGCAGATTAGGGAGGTTCTGATGCTCGCTAGAGCCGAAGTTTCCTTTCCGCACCGTAGTCACAGACAAAAACATCGGTCTGAGAACACTGGTGTCAATTTATTCAACTAAATCTCTGAAAAGCTGAAGAGAGGGAACCTGATGCTCTCGGTGCACAAACACTAGTGGTATCCTAAAGTCGTGTTAACATCATCTGTATAATCCGCCCTTTTACTCGACACTCATTTCTGTTACGCTTTTCATTCCGGTTGTTGTGGGAAGCCTCAATTTTCTTTCTGTTGCGGATCAATGCATTCGTAGGCTCGTGGTAATACATGGCAACACGAGTCGCGTTTGAACATCAGCGCCGTGAACGATTTTTGTTTATTGAGACTGCATTGGAGTGCGGACACCTGGTCGAGCTGTTTTTGGAATACAGAAGTTACGTTGATTAAACCCCTCAGCTTGCTTCAATGATACACTCTACCAATGTGATTTCACTTCAATGTCTCCTTAGGGCTTTCTAGTATATAAATCTAATAAGGCGTCTATCTACTCAGTAGACAATTTTATCTAGCAAATTCCAGTAACCGATACGCGAGTTTTGTTGTGCTTCTGAATTCATGTTCATCGAAAAAACATGTACTTTGTTGGTCTCACAGCCTTCTGATATGCATACAACGGTGCATTGCCGTTAAATGTGCACCTAGAAGAGCATTCTGAACTTTCGCCCCACCTGTTCGATTTGCACATGGCTATCACCGTTTGTGTGCTTCTCGTATAGTCAGTCATTTTACCACTCAGTTGCACTCGCGTCGCTACACTTGACTGAATGTTGAGTACCAACAGTTTTCCCTATCGCATCTAAAAAACAATAGCTGTTTCTAAGTAATCTATCGAGCATAGTTGAACCATCAGCCTTGGACAACTAGTGGGGCGCACTGTTGTCATTTCTACCTATTGATACACCTAGGAATTCGGTAGAGTTGATTTTCTTGTTCCTCTTCTTTATCTCACTGTGTTTTGACAGTGATCTGAACAAGGCGAAGGAACTAACCGAACTTGGAAAAATGTGCCCCTTTTTGGTAGATAATGGCAAGACCAGGGTTCCAGCCTACTCTACAAGTTGCCTGCGGAGCCAGCTACCCTGAAACCCGCCATTCCTTCGGGTAGCGAATCTAGGTCTGTGCGGATTGATTTTGACATGCACATCTTTATTGGAACTGTAAAACCTTGGTTGCAACTGTTTCAATCAACCTTGTGTCGCATAATTATCAAGCCTCCCGCTCTCCTGTTGCACCAGAGAATTGAGAGTCATTGCGGTTCTCGCGGACGGCAAACACTCACCCAATACCTGAAGTAGCAGGGGCTCAACGAGGACACTGTCCACAAAATCCTTCCGACTCACATACCCATCTTTATCCTGATCGAGCAACAGGAACACCATGTCCAGCATATCAGTCTGACACTCTTCCGCGTCCTCATCGGGAATATTGGCTGCTAAGATATTTTTCAGGTACATCTGGATGTCCTCTTTGGATAAGAAATCTCTGCGTTGATGGTCATACACAGTGAAGGCGAAATTAGCAAGTTGCTTCAATGTCCCTCTTAGGTAGATATCCATTCCGATTATCCAGTCCTCATATGTCATGGTACTCTTTCCATTAGCCATTGTGCGGAAAATTTTGTCCATCATGATATCATTCGTTAGTCCAAAGAAGTTGAACAGAACGTCTTTTAACACGGTTTTCGTCATTGGAGAGTTGTATTTCTCAACAAGCTTGTCGAATATTCTCAGCAAACCCTCAATCTCAATGCACGTAAAACGGGTCTTTGTTTCCAGCTTTAAAGCTTGACGATAGAATCGCTGTTTAAGAATGGACATCGACGGCTTTCGGTCGTTCATTTCTCCAGGTACTGATTGTTGACTTGCCATTTAGAAGCGACTGAGCAGAAGGAGTGAACCGACACGACGTGTATCGATTGGAGGTCGTTCAAATCAGTGGGGCATCTTACATTACAGGCTGGGTAGAACAATCTTCCACCCAGCCCATACCCACCTGTTCATCGGCGGTTTTGCGTAAAATCTAAGCAGCTCATGAGTAATATGAACCTGTGAGATTACTTCACCAGAGTTTACTTGGATGGTCGCGAGGCAATTACAAATTAAAAAAATCCGTCCAATGGATCGCCCATCTATTCTTGCTGCAGTTCAATAAGCCCGTGACAGTAGATCAATTACAGACCGATCACCTGCGGTCGTGTATATGATGTTCGCTATCGTGACGACCGACCTGTGTCCACTGCGAAATGACGAAACTAAAACCTAACGGAGAAAATCACTGCACTTGTGCTCAGCGGAAACAAGTTCAGATCTCCAATGTCCCCGGAAAAATAGTCGCTTAAAGTACGGTATGTAGGTCCGGTTTTGTAGTTTTTTGCTGCCTTTGGTTCCATCGACAAAGCGACAGAACGAAGCTAGTGTCTCATTTGCTTACGTCAGACGAAAACAACTGCGCCTAGCAAGAATTATCATGCGTTACTCGGAAGTGCGTCATTTCAACCATTTCACCAGACTATCACCTATCATCAAGCCAATCCAGCCGTTGGCCTACCTCCTACATGAGGGCTTAGGTACTAGCGCTTTGTTTAGTATGCAATACTAGCTTTGTCTGGCTGAATATATAGGTGGGAAATTAACTCGACACTTTCGCTTGACACTGTGCCTAAATTTCGGTGGCTTAGTGGGCTAATTGGCTCTCGGTCAATAGCCACTTGATCAACAGTCAATTTTCATAATTCCTTGCATACCCTCCATAGACCCTACTCAGTTTATCTCCCTAACCACATCATAGGATATTACGCAGGTGACAACCCAGCTGATACACACTGCTGTCAATGATCACGAACACAAGTCAGAATGGCTCAACAAAAGAGAAGCTTATGAGGTGGTGAAATCATTCCAAAAAGAACCAATTAATCAATATATTGTTTCTCCCTACAGGAGCGACGACTCGCATAACACAACACTCCAACAGAAATCGAATTATGCGGATTGTGTGCACTGAGGCCTATTTACGGCACGTAAATTGTTCATATATGACTGATTAACGGAAAAACCTCTGTGCGGTGTTCGCTGTTGATTGATTCCGTCAAGTTCCCATCATTACCTCACCTGTTGAGTTCCAACCTCCTCTGTAGAAACAAGTGCAAGTTTGCCTCTATACCAGCTCTTCCTCAGTCAGATACGCTGTTGTTGTTCCTACAGAGTAAATACGAAAGTTTAACTAACAAATGTTTTAGTGACATGCGATAACAGCATACTCTGCAGCGTTCGAGAATCGGTATACGCGTTGCCCGAATCATGTCTATCGCATTCCGGTGCTATCCCAAAAGGTACAAATGACGTTCAGGTGAGCGGACATGTGAACGAGGGCGTCTGCTAAACCTTTCACTGTCGGTCATGCAATGATCTCACATGCTTGGATAAGGTGGAGAAGGTTGACTTTTACGGGCAAGGAGGAAGTGGCTGGCATCAAGGGAATTGAAAACGGTCGTTTCCCACATGATCTTCGTTATAAATCCCGGTCTGAGAAAATCATATAATTGTGAAATTCAGTCTAAGTTTGATGTCCGTCAGCTGTCCGTGTACAACATCCAAGCCAATGGAAAGAGTAGATCGAGCAAAGTGAACTATTGTTTCACCAGTATTCACGAGTCAGGAGAGTCTTCGAAGAAATCAAAATAGATTTTGAATGGGACATATATATTCAGCCGTCTTCTACATACGGAGTTAGACGATGGACACAATAGACTTATGATTTATTGATCAACTTAACACTTACACGAAAGACAGTTGATTTATGGAACATAACAGGAGTATATGGTACCCTTCTATGAAACAGTTTTGCAAAAAGTGCTTCTCGGCTGTAAACAGGTTTTGTAGACATGCGGTATTCGAAATGTCTTAGCGGTCTGAAAACCAAATGCGGAAAGGGGCCTATCAACAAGGTGGTTCTAGACAAGGCCGAAGATTTTGCCATCGGTTTAGATCACAAAGGCTTAGGGTTCATTGTTTCTCTTTGCAAATTACAATTAGTTAGTAGTACGAGAGGAGTTGAGAATTTGCGATTGAGATTTCGTCCTGTAAGTTAAGCCTGTCTATGACGTTTGTTAGATGACAGGTCCCAATTTACCACCAGCTTCTCAATGAACTTCATGGGAGAAAAACCTCCACGAGACTGTGATACTGCGTTGCCTCGACAACAGTAAGATCGTGGATCTACCTGTCCATTTTCTTTCACACCCCATCGGTAACGCGCAAAGCAATCCTCATACATCATCACGACCTGCTTTCGGTGTTCCAGCGCCAGTTAGCCCCACTGATCTCGTGTAATTGACTTTGCCACAAGAGCCTCTCCAATGTTCAGTGTTGTGCAATTTTCAGCTACAGATGTGACTGAACCAACTCTTTTACAACACACTCGGATCGATCGTGCTCCACATGCCTTGTGTGTTGACCAATCAATGAAAAGCACTAGACCATCGTGAGTTTCTCGATCTCCCAAAGCAAGGAACAAGGTATCAGGCAATCCCGAGTGTTGTCATGCAGTAACCACGTTTCTGCAGCCAAACTGCCGTCTTGATGGCAGCACGGTTTGGTTCGAGCGTTTTCCGACTTGTCAGTTCGGGCTGTAAAAAGGTTGATTTGGCTCGTGTGACTAATCAACTTCAGTTGGTCGGAACAGTCCGCTCGAATACCTGTCAAACCAGAGAGCGCGTAAGATACATCAACAGAGTTCGGACTCAACTGCTGTCGTTTTTGACTTCCCTTTCAATGGCTAGTTCGGTAAACAGGAACTGATTTAACGAACTGTGTGGTCACGGATGGTTTTGAGGCGACTGTAAAATACTCGGAGCAAGCCAGCATAACTGACGGAAGAGCAGCAGCTCATTACACACATCGTTACCACGGCAATCAAAATTACGAATTCAATTTTACGCATCTTCCTACTTGAATAGAATAGGGCTTCGAAAAACGTGGAGCAATCTTCCATCCCAGAAATCTTTAGTGTTCAGAAATGCGCACCCGAGCTAGGTCTTTTCTTGATTTTCAAACAACATAAGGAAATCAGTCGCACTGTCACTGAGTCAGTTTTCACTGTAACGCGCATATAGACACGTATTGTAGGTGGGGTTGAAAATTTTCTGGTCATCGTGTAACGTTCGAGGAATGCCGAGCTTCAGCGGTCGTAGGAAAATCGTTGAGAGATGGTTCTCCACGAGAATCCAGCATACTTTATTTTACTGGATCGATTTTCACGTAGCTCGACCTGTAAGTAATGTACAAATGAAGACGAAATCATAAATGAAATTCCTAAACCTGTACATGCCACTGAAAGTCTCTTAGGGGCTTCGAGGAAGACTAATTTCACAAGATGAGTATAAATTCCATCCGATAAGTCGTTACTCGAGCAGCCAGTTAGTGTGTGACCAC
>NW_008751802.1:626004-647215 GCF_000715545.1 Opisthorchis viverrini
AGATGGTTCTCACGAGAATCCAGCATACTTTATTTTACTGGATCGATTTTCACGTAGCTCGACCTGTAAGTAATGTACAAATGAAGACGAAATCATAAATGAAATTCCTAAACCTGTACATGCCACTGAAAGTCTCTTAGGGGCTTCGAGGAAGACTAATTTCACAAGATGAGTATAAATTCCATCCGATAAGTCGTTACTCGAGCAGCCAGTTAGTGTGTGACCACATGGTGTGCCCGCTGTGGCAGAACGGTGAGTGGCGCTATATCCTGTCCAAATACGAACTAATCACACTGCTGGTAAGACGCTTGTGGCCGATCGGCGTTCGGATAGTGTTCAAACTACTGACTAGGAGGTTGAGGGTTTAAGATTTCCTGAAATTTTGAGAGATGCGCACTGCTGACAGTCCCCACTAAAATGAAACACCTATACAGTACTGGTTGTTTTCACATACAGGACGAAATCTCAGCTGAACTATTGTTGTAAGCAAAATTTGTCAGCGCCACGTATGAAAACGCCAGGATTATAAAACGGTGAATTAGGGTATCCAACGTGATTCTCACCGTATACCGGTAACATACTCAATACAGTTGGTGCTAACTTGACTTCCTCATGTTAATCTCAATTATTTAGCTAACGCCAATTGCTTTTTTAGGCAGTCGAATAAGTTCGAGCATCAGTATCCCTCATCAGGCACCGATGCGGTCTAGACAGCGGAAATGCTCGCATAAATGCAGATTGTACAAAAGCTGACGGACACCTTTCAGTCCTAGCCCAGGTTCATGTGTTTAATTGCTCCTATTTCACTCTACAAAAATGACTGAACCTACAAATGATTTGTGACCACCATGATACCGAAAATGTTTATTTGATTGAGAACAAATCAAAGCAGACCATAACTGTGTATTTCGCATTTAGGTGATATTTTCGTCCACTCGGTTCATCACGTCACGTGTGCGATTCGTCCGAATTTGAGCCGATAAACATGGGTCATCAGCTGGTCATTCCGATGTTGATAAAACTTACTTCTCTTTCTCTCACTATGATTCCCTAGGGTTTTATCATCACGCTGGACCCGCAAAACGAGACTGCTACTGAAGTAACCGTTTTTAACAAGCCCACACCAGCAGCGCCTGATTCTCCTAGCACTGGTGCCACTGCAGGTCCCAACCCAAGGCTTGGAAGCTCGGCTCCAATCGCACTACCCTCAGTGGCGACTTTTGTGCTTCTGTTTGCACCAACACACTGAAATCTATCGATATTAATTTTCGAATCCCAAAGCCCGGTCTGTTTGACTGCTTTTAATGTCCACATTCTAAAGTAAGCAGGACAACAAGTTCCTTCTTTTCGTAGGGCGGATTTCTTCCGCCGTGGGACACTGCAAGCCACGAGAGACCGAGACACAAGTACCGGAACTGCAGTTAGTGCCCCGCCTCTGGACTGTCCGGTGAAAAATGGACAGACGTGGCTGTATATATGGAGATCAGTAACGTTTGAGCACCGAGCAATAGCATTGGACTACCTGCTGAAAGTCATCTCTACGCGATTCATTTGACANAATGGACTACCTGCTGAACGTCATCTCTACGCGATTCATTTGACAGCTTCCGTGACAGTGTTTCAATAGAGGTTCATCACACCGCATATTTCGTGCGCTTATGGGCCAAAGGATTACAGCTCCGAGTCTATAATGCTCTAGGTGTTCTGTTACAACGGGCCAAAAGTTCGCTATGGTTGTTCGTGATAAGAACGCGCGAGTACATGGGCGTAGCGCTGTTGAAATCTAACTGGGTGGTCTCCTTGTAGACGAGGTGCACGGATAACGGAGTATATCTGTTGCTACTTTTTACCGATCGTAGACCGCTTCTTCGCAGTAACAACTTCCAGAATGGTGGATATCAACCGCTGTCTAGGGCTGCCTCTGGGATAACTATGTGGACTTTGATTATGTCATTGGTACTTTTCTTGAAGCCTACGCAAAGCCCACACTTCAAAATAAATGAAAAACATCAAACACTCTAATTGTGGATGCCAACTACCACTAAGCGGAAATTCTCTAAAAGCCTGAGAGACGATGGAATCTCTGCCTGTGGTAGAGGCTAGACTCTTCCAGAGAACAGGTCTATGATATCTCTTTGGCTGTCAGAAGTCCTGAGACAGACAGGCGAAAAATTGTTGCCACCTGCTACTTTCCAATCGCAGTGCCAGGCCATAACAGAAACTTGCATAAATATGGGAACTCCCTCAATACCAGAAACATGCGATCGTATAATGTTGCTCAAGCGTCTCAAACTTCTGGCTTCGGTGACATTAACTTACTCTGCTCAAAAACGGTGGTGAATTTATGAGGGTCAAGGTATTTGCATATATCTGGTAGGAAAACTCCCAGAACACTGTAATAGATCGATAACGGTACTCCAGTAAATGGAGCGGCTGCAGAGGTGTATCTCTGATCCTCAATGTAACAGGACTTTCAGCGTTACTGACTGCACGCTGTCTTGCGGTGACAAGCGAAGTCCTGGCCCGTGAACAGCAGGCACGATTTCGAAAGGGAAGGGTCTCCTTGAACCCTAGTGTTCACTCTTTCAGGTGTCAGAGCTGTACAAAAGATCGACAATTTCGGGATTCTCGATTCCATAGGTGCCTTCAAGTCCGTCGACCTTTTAGCTCATCCAATCGTATTTGCTGAACGTGGTCACACTTCTGGGCATGAAGTGTCCATTCCTGTTGGTAGTTACCATCGATCAAACCATGCAGCAAGCGCTGGAGGATGTTCACGGTCGGGTGTTCACATCCTTGCTGCTGAATACCTTGTCGACCTAGGTTACGCAGACGATATTGAAGACCAAGAATCCAAAGCGCTGCAAGATAAGCTCAAAACCATTATGCCATTTCTTATCATGTTTCGCAATTCCAAAATGCAAACTCACCAATAACGTATCTAGTATGCGGACCTGGGGCCGCTGTGATGCAGAAGCTATTAAATGACCTAAGTAACGTTGCCTCACGATTTTGCATGCGCAATGTGTAGGGCGCTGCTGCAAAACTGGGGGGAGGGTAGGACAGGCACCTCATACTTGCGGGCGAGTCAAATGAAGCAGTAGACAAATTCGTCCGCCTGGGCAGCTGTATCAGTCCCGGTGGCCCAGTCAAAGACGATATTTACATCCGAATCGGGAAGGCCAGAGAAACTTCTGTGAACCTGCATCGCCTGTGGCGCACGTGACATCAACTTTCTGCCAAAGGTCGGGTTTACAATGCTGCGGTGCGCTCCACATTGCTATATGGATCAGAAACCTGGCCGCTGCGCGCCGAGACAACTCGACCACAATGGAAAGACTGACCACACTCCGTAGGTTGCATTAGCTTGATCACGCTCTCCACATGCCAATCAGGGGTGGTCTTTTCGCACGATCACACGGAGGGTGGGAGAGGAACAATGGGAAACCAAGGAATGATTTGGCAGCGAAGTATGAAAGCCAGTACCAGAAAAGTTATCTGCCCTTCTAATTGCCGTTTCCATGGCGGGATACTATGAGAGAGACATGTCAATGGTCAGAGACAATGACAGACATGGCCCAGTAACGTGCGCATCCAAGCTGTTGCTTTCAATGCACAGATTGCCCTCACGATCCCATCCCCAATCTGAAGTCCACACTCACCTCCCTATTCACGCGTCAATGATATCATCTAATACCTCCAATGCGTAGCTATCCACTGCTATTTACCCAGATAACCGGCGAACGAAACTGTGGAAGCTACAACTTTCGTTTATGTACGCGGCTTCTACAATACCGGTTAATGATGGCACTTTCTGTCGTTAGAAGAGGTTCACTGGTCGAAATCGAGTAAAGGTCACAAATTTGCGAGACGTTACGCTCCACATTACGAAATTGAGTTTTTCCTATATTTTTCAAACAGCTTCATTACCAAAGATACACTCATTTGTAAATCAATTAGGTTTTCGCGAGGGAATTAACCAAATCTCTCGTTTATGATATTCTTCAATTAAACGTGCTGCCTCGTGTTTCAGTTGGCACGATATTCGACAATCGCAGTACATTTTCATAAAGGAAACTACATACAAGGTTACTGAGAACTCTTCGACAGCTCGCGACCGGTTTCACCCTTCTTGGGACTCATCAGATAGGCGTCCCCGAGTTCCCGTCAACCTTGTGTTCTACTTGAACCCAAATAGGACTGATTTCGACAAAAACACTCATTTGCAAATCAATTTGGTTTTTCAAGAGACTCAATTGAATCTCTCGTTTAACGATATCCTCAACTGAATGTGCTGCACGCAAGTGTCAACCAAACCTGAACAAAGCCTGTCAGGAACGTCAAAAATCATCGGCTGATAGCCTCAATGTGTATCGAATCCTTCATTCCAAACAAAAATATACAAGAGGAACAAGTCAGACGAAAGATGGAACGCAAACACTGGAAAACCAGCGAGAACAACACCGACTAGCAAGATTAAACAGGAAATGTGCATCACAGGGGAAGGTGGGAAAAAGGAGGGCTTGGACACGCATAAACAAACAAATCCAGGGAAGTAGTGGTAACAACGAAAGATTAACGGTGTCAGTGATAAAAACAATAATAATGCCTAGTAGTGATAATAACGCTAAAGGCAAGTAACAGAAACACAGCCAAAGTGTACAAACTTTTTTCCGGTATTGTAGGACGGGTTGGATAATACAGGATGAGAAAATTCCTATCAGAAAGACCAGAATGTATGATGAGCGGATAGGTAACATTGAAGTAACGAAACCAACGAAAGACACCTAAAATATAGCCTACGTAAGGAGTGGGTGGCTCACCATCAAGGAATTCCGGTGAATATGAAGCACAACCAAGAACAATGGAAAAACGTCAGTTAATAAAGACAAAGATTAAGCGGACTTATTAGTAAGCTATATATCTCCACGCTGCTTGGGAGGTCGGCCTCTTTTCCTAACAGCAGGAAGTTCACCGGTTTTTACAGTCGGTCGAGAATTCCTCGACACCGTACTGGACTTTCTGGAAACACACTTGGACGGACGAGTAAAGAAGCTACTGCGACGACGACCAATGGAGGATTTCCGCACCCGCTTCTTCGTACTGGATGTCTGGGGACGCATAGCTCTACCGCTTGAATAGCGTGTTTGGTACGCATTGCCATTGTGAGAAAACTGACAGAGTGGGTTTGGCCGAATGGAGGAGCGCAATTCAACATCTGGAACAAACAAAACAGACAACAAATATCACACCGGCATGACCGAATACGAATTCATTATATCAAGTAATCCAATCAAGGGGATGCACCGTGTAACAAGGCCCCCGTCGTGACAGCAAGGATCAACCGAATCACGCACGTGAGTTTTACCAAAGTAAAAAAACAATATCGGGACTTTGTGTTTGCTCCGAATTTCGCGTAAGTTGACGGTAATTACCTTCTAAGCACATTATTCCACGATGTTGGCCATGTCGAGAGCAATACGTCTTGAGTTAGTTCATCTAAGTTATGTATTACTGGATTGCCACTGTAACCGTCATTGACGGACAAAACAAGGAAATCATGTGTGCTATTTTGGGCACACCGGGGACAGCATACATTCAATAGCACAGGCGCTGTGAACCCATGCAACAATCGTTTCGTTAAAAAGCCAGATTGTGAAACGAGAACAAAAATTAAAAGGGGAAACAGAAGGTATTTCGCCCATTGCAAACATTCTGAAGAGCACGTGTATCTTGACGACTTGCAAATCTGGACGGAAACTTAAAGCAAATACATTACAGGCAGAAGTTTTGTCATAGAAACCAGACCAACTCTACAAAGTCCACAGAGCGTCACATCATTCGTGATCTTCTGCTGTCACAAGCCATGCAGTGGAATTGATAACACAAACGCGGTTATAACCGACCACTCATTTCATCCTTTCTTTGCATGAAACTGATTGTAAATGGATTTACCGAAGGTAAGGAAATTTATTTTGGATTCATTTATCTCTTTTATCTCTTTCCTGGGATTAGTTCGCACAAGGAATACTCACATACAAGACGTTTTTAATTTGTTCGGATGCGTTTTGGCAAGAGGACTATTTACTTTACAGGTTTTGTTAATTGGGAGCATATTGCTGCAGTAAGCATTAATCAGTAGAACCGGGTCTACAAGACACTAAACGAATCTTTACAAGAAAAAGACTATAGCTCTGTTTTCAAATCCCGAAGCATCTTTTGAACCAGTCGCTCAATGTCATTCGAACAATTTATCCCATGTTTTGGCACGACTATTCTGTCCTACATCAATAAACCGGCGAGTTTTCCTCTTCCAAGGGATAACAGTAGTGCACCAACATACCTGTGCAGGCCAGGATTCAAACTTGGGACATCTGCCATGGTAGTCAGACGCACATGAGAGAGGTTTGTTAGCATTTAGAGTGGTTACTGGTTAGTCCGACATCAAGAATGATGACCAGTAACCTATCTGATTGTGTTGGCCCACTGAACCCCAACGATACACCACACCAGCTTGGTGGCCAGTCGCGCAGTGTTGCGTTGGAGAATAGAAACTTAGCAAGCGTCGCGTGACCAATTGCAACGGCCTGAAGAGACTCAATATGAGCGAAACCTGTCACCAGTGAGTTTTAGCAAGACCGTCAATTACCGTCTCTACACAGTGAGCGGAATTTCTCTCGTGACCTCTTCTCAACGCAGAACTTGCCAGTCTACCTAAGCTCAGAAAACTACAGATATTCCAACTTTTGTGAGTGAATCCACAAACCCGTAATTTCGAGCAAGATGCAGTAGGGTTATTACGACTAAAAGAAGTGAAGCGTAGAGCTAATTAGTTCACAAATTATGGTAGCGAGAGGCTCAACTGACAGCTTGATATCTCATTTAAGCTATTTTTCAACCAAATTTGATGCACAAAACCCGCCTTACGTTTCAGCCGGAATGGTCCTCAAGATATTGAAATATTTCTCTCGAAACAACACTACTGGATCAGTGTTAACTGACCAGCTCCCTTTTGGAAACTAATTTAAGTTTTCACTAAGCAACATGGAGTTTTACGTTTGTTCCTTCGTCACCAAACTTAGGGGTATTGTGGTTGGAAAAAAGGTGGCCGGAGCGGTACCGTTCAACACAAATTATCATCTACTGCTGACATCGTATGGTGTGCAAGAAGTACCCCGGTGTATGAACTAATTAAAACCCATAATGCTGGACGGAAAAGAGCCAACATACGAAATCATCGAGTATGGAGGCGAACCTTTATCCTGAAACGTGAGTAATAAGAACACGGGAGTGGAGATGATGGTCTTTTGTGCGGAATTAAAGAGGTCAAGTGTAAAACATGCAGGCCAGCACAGTCGCTTGCCAAGAAAACTATAGTGCCATATCGTTCACTTTCGAGAGGCAAAACGTTGCATAGAACGAAAATACTGAAGATTGGTCCAAACTTACTTGTCATGGAGCGCACGCCTTTTCGATGATGATCCCTGAGTTGCTCCAATTCGGAACGCAGTGTTGATTCGCCTGGTCAGAAGCGAAGAAAGCAGCACCATAGTTACCTCAGTGTCATCATCAGGAAAGTAGCAACAGGAAAATACCAAGACAAAAATAGCCACCAATCAAAGAAGCTACTGAGCCGAACCTACCGGATAACGCTCAGAATCAAAGAGCATAAGGTGACATCACATTCAGAAGCTGTAACTTAGCCAGAAGAGGACAACAAAGTTATCCGTTCATTGTAAGCCAACTATGTTTACTCCTTACTCTACAGAGTAGACGCCTATCGATGGCACAAGAGACGAGGTTGGGGAAATGGATAGCGGAAATTCACCAGTGTTGTTGTCAGACAGTGGTTACCGATCTGAAACTAACTCGTCCCTGTAAACGTTAATTTTTAGGAAAGAGTTCACTTCCCGCTGATTTACTGTTTCCTTGTTTTTAGGATAGTATAAAGGACGATAGTGAAGTGAAATAGATCTAATAAGGCTCTAAAGAGCTCCGCAGCTTCGTGTTTGGAATCCATACAAGCCCCCTTGCACGTGGCTTTGAACCATGGCGTACATTGCGCGTAACAGGTCTCAAGGAGAGCATACTGTGAACATTTTAGTACCGGGATTCGGTTACGTCAGCAACGACTGAAGACGGTCCATCTGTAAGATACCATGGATAGATCCGTCACGAAGAGACTGAATCTTACCATGATGTGGCGGTTTGAATACGTTTGTAACACGAAGATCTATGTTGCGGGGGGGAGGTTGTTCCTGTGGCACCTATTCTCTTATACCAAGTCGATCGTCCAGCTGTAGAACCCTTTCGGTGCCTAACTGCTATGCCACCAGAAAGAAGCACGAGGGCTGGGATACTGTCAGATTGCTCAAACCTAGAAAGAAGTCAACAGGCAGAGGGCGGGTTCGAACCACGGACCTTCCGATCAGTAAATTCGCACTCTAACCACTAAGCCATCACGCCCCATCTCTCATACCAGATTGTTCAACGATTAGAGTTCTGACCAACACAGTATCCACATCCATCGAGTTGGGGCTTAAAAATATGGTAACTCGTCCGTTAGAAAAACAGTGCAGACGTTTCCCCCCAACAGCTTGCGGTTGGGATTTTGATTCAAAAGCTTGAGCTCAGGACCCTAATCATCCACCTAACCAGGTTTGGCCACCATGACAGTATCCCAGCCCACATACTACGACGGATTCTACACATCACATTGGCCATATTGCGGTGCTACCAGATGCTTGCTGCATGTAGCAGGGCAGGCAGGCGAAAACACGCTACTTCTAGTGCCTCCTTCCTTTCTGCTCCTGACTTTTTTTCACACCTACCCCACCCCATTAATAGTACCCTACTTGTAGGACTGGCGATCCCGCTCATCCTGTACGACCACAACATCTGCGTGTCAGCCGGCGCCGAAAACCTCGTGCGATCCGAAATCAATCTTTAAGCCTAGGCGCTCGGTCTACCTGACCACGCCCTGAAGCAAGCAGAACAAGTTTCTCTCGCTCTTACACTGGGCTCACTTGAAACTGATGTGTACTGTGGATCAGAAACAAGAATTCAAGGTGAAAGCACAGTCATCTAAATAACTATCCCGTCAATCTCTACTCCTTCCGGCTGCCCACTTCTGGCAACCCGGAGGCCTCGGCGGCAAGATGTACAGGGGTTGGTATAGTCCGAAGTCACCGGGTGGAAACATCCCTACTTGAGTAGATACTCACTGATAGCCACCTCTATGCACCTCACCTGGCAACGTCGAAGGAATCTCACAAGCGGGAAGCTGATCGTTGTCTGTTTATCTTGTTCTTATAAGGCGGAGTTAGTTTTGAAGGCAATATATCACCTTGAAAGGAACCATCCGCTCTGGTACAAGAGTAGTTTCTCGAACTTTCATCTGACCAACCTGCGTTTCGGACAGCCAATGTGCCGTAAATATTTGTGAAGGCACTCATGTCCATTGATTAAGGATACGTACAGTGGGTTGAACAGATTGAGACCTCGGGAATGCAAGCAACAATAGTTTTCACATATAATAGACAGACCATCTGCTTTATTATCCATCTACCTTTTGTTTTCCCATAATGCGGGGCATCCCCAACAAGTGTGGGCTGATTTCACGCAAAACTTGGGACGCATCATTGAAATTACCCTGGTCTGAGCTACGACTGCTATACAGAAATGCGGCCGCTGAAGACTACATGCGATAAAGGCACTGAGACGACACCTTTGGTGTTCTTCAACCATGACTTTCAATTTGCTCAGTAATGACCCTTATCAGAAATACCTACTTGTGGGAAGTTGAATCATTTTGGCGTTCCATTTTATTGAGGGCTTTTCAATACAGATGGTGTAAAAAAAGAAGTGAAGAATGGGTCGGTCCGCCGAAAATGACGCAAGCCACTACGAAGTAACCAAAACGAAATTTTAAATCCCAAAAGAAAGTAGGTTCGTGTGAATAAGGCTTTCGGATGAAGACTGACTGGATTTGAACGTGCCCATGTAAGAGGAATAACACGCGGCTGAATCTGTTACATAAAAGGGAGCTACAAATTTAATTATCAGCCGTTGATCCAGCAAATAAATAGCTGGGTCGTTTGACAAAGTAAACCGAAGCAGCGTGAGACGAAACTAAACGACAAGTAGTCTGAGACCCATGACCCACCACCATTAGAGATACAGCGGATAAACACTGGTCCCTGTGAAAATGTGTCCACATATTGGTAACTCGGGGCGCGCAATAACGATCTCTCCTCGTATGTCAACAAGACGTTCGCAAGTTAATTGACAAGGTCGGATAACAGACCAAATGCTGATCATCAGCCGACCGCTTCTTTTGGAATGCCTCCTCGAATAAGATAAGGCAAAAAAAACAGTTAGAATTGTACTTGATCAGGTAGCTGTTGATTTGTTCGCCGAGTTTGACAATGGATTTAAGAACGTTTCGTCACCATTCGAGGAGAGACCTTCAGTGCGCTGTGGCTAAATTTGACCAAGAGGGAAGGCCAATAACACCACACTTCGATAAAACATCAAGATAACGGTGTATCCACGACAGGCTTTGAGCCTCCTCGTCCTTCTGCAGGAGACAGCCTTAATAAAGCAAATTGGGAAAGGGGATATCATCAATATCCGCTGTAAGAACCGCGTACTTGTCGTAGTGGCTGTAGCCACAATTTCGTCCAACGGTGATTTGGGGAGATGGGGCAGGCGGCTGTGCATCGGAGGCGGGAGCTGATAAATTAGTGCGCAAGTGCAGCACCGTAGGTGAACTATTAAGTGGGGAGATTGGGAAGGGAGTTATGCATTGAAGACAATAGCTTGGATGCATGAGCGCCATTGAGGGTGCGACTGGGCCATGTCTGACAATGTCTCTAACCATTGATATCGTCTCGCTTCCTGATGAGACATAAAACGCAGGAAAGGCTTCATCCAGGTAGGATATCTGGAGCGAAAACGGAGTAACGAAATAGGGCGTTTCAATAAGTTTCGATGGATCAACAACCAAACACTGATCGTGGAAAATGTGCTCCACTGTTTTGTGATTCAGAAGCCATCCGATATAAACACATATAACTAACCGAAAATACCCGAATTCTCAAAAACGCCTGGCTTGAAAATTACAGGAAAGGGCGATCACAGTCTGGACCGCGAATCGTATCACCGTGGCCTACGGCCCACCTATCCCAGACCAGACATAAACCATTGCGTTTTGCGCTTCGACTGAATGACTCCGAATAGAAACACATTGTGAATTCGAGATAGTACAGTGGATTAGGCGCGAACTTACTGATCGGAAGGTCCGTATGGGTCCGAGACGTGGCCTCTGCGGACAGATGATGAGGTATCTTCAGGTTTTCGATCACCGATGCCCCAGAAGCGTGGCCGGTTTTGGGTGGCGTCAGTGTGTTAGTAACGACGTAATTAGAAAACGGGTACTTGGTTGTGCTGCTTAAATCCCGGAAAACATCCAGCACCATCCACTGCGATGGCTGTCATGTGCTACGCATACCGAAACACCGTCTACCGAGACGAATGTTGTTCTCCGTGCCTCCTTCAGAATGGCACAAACCACGAGGTGGACAGCGCACGACGTGACAGAAAGGCGTGAAAGGGATCACGAAGAGTTTGGGTGTTGTTGGTGTTGTCGCCTACCAGGATGGGGTCCCGGTGACCCGTCTGTGCTTGGCTAGAGACGTTGCAAGAAATGGCGGCTAATCGATGTTAGTGGCGTTCGTGTTATCAGTTTCTTCCCAGAATGTCTGATTGAGCGCTTGGAGGTGTAGGCACCTCAGAATGCTTGACATAGACCAGAACCAGGTCCCCTCCCTCACCCACCATTTTTCTCTTCTTTTCACACTAGGGCTTTATATATATATATATATATATATATATATATAACTAGAAGAACCTTATGGTTGTACGGCAGTGAAGCATCAGTGCCAGCACTGATGTTGCTGTTTTGATGATGATGTTGGTGATAATGATGATGAGTTCGAACCCAACCTCGGCTGCTCCTGTCTGGGCTTGGGTAACCTGACAGTATCTGCTCTCATGCTTCCTCCGGGTGGTATGGCAACTGTGCGCCAAAGGTGTTACGGTTGAACCATTATTATAACTATTATTATTAGGAAATTGTTCCGGATACTATCTTTTGTTGGGAGACACTCAGTCAAACAGAGAATAGTCTAACTGGCCACAATCATCCTAGTTTTGCGCCGACGAACCATGTGCAAGCATACGTCGGTTCGGGTTTCTACAAAAGCTAGTTATCGACGGAGTAAATTAATCAAGGGTCAGAGCAAACAGCGGATTAAAAGGTAGGCGTCAATGATTACGGGACTACGCCAAGTCAGTGACAAAGACAACCCACTGATGACCAAACTTGGCGGGCCGCATTAACCGAAAACACCAAAACCTGTTACAAAGCTTCTCATACCATATCCAGGTCATGGTTTGTCTACGCTGCACATTCCTCCAGTCACAAGAACAAAAAAGTAGCGATAAGGCGACCGATCACCCGGTATATGGAAATCGACGAGCCGAACTAGCTGGTTTGGTCACGCTGCATCATGTAAATCTCACAAGAAAAAAATGTCGAAGTCGCTCAAGTGTTTATAGATGAACGTCTGTAATGTTTGCCAGATGTCAACCACATCACTTTCATTGAAATCATCCTTTTTTCAAAACGTTCACGACAATTTCGGAGCCTGAGTAAAGCAATTTTTCGAAGCATATTAGCTTCCTAAATTGATAAGATTGATTGCAGTCGGGCATGTACGGTAACGACAGCAGCGGCTGCAAATAGATCGATCACGCCCGATATGACTTATCTATAGTCACTGATATGGACAGTTCAGTACTGTTGCGTGCATACATTTGGGTTAGCGGTATTTACCACACCTCATAGGACAGCTATCAATCTCGTGGACATTCCAAAGACAAGCCGAAACTGACGTACACAACCTAGTACAAATGCTCGTACTGTGGAGAGCTCTTAGGATGTTTCCGAACGCCTAACAGACCAGAAATCAAATTCGGAAAAAATAGAGGATACATACTTTGCCCGCTTAACTAGAACATAAAACTGCTTGGTATCTGGCTTAAGGGACAAGTTTCGTCTGACAAAAGTGCTGGGGGAAGCCGTAGCTCTCCTAGGTTATTCCTCGAAAAATGTGGCAACGCTGGACGCCCTACAGAAACATGGTGAAGCAGAATTATTGGTGAAAAATAAGACATCAAAAGCTTTAGCGCTTTAACCACTGGGCCATCTTGGCCCCGGGACATGACGTCCGACACATAACTGTTAAAAGGAAGTTCGAATAAATCATCCATTCGGTAGAACATGCAATGGCAGGTGGTAACTCAAAAGATCTATAAGGCTTCCAGAGATTTGATTGTTAATTACCTCGCAGCATAACAGTTTCACACAACTGAAACAAGTTACTGTGGCGGAGCTAACCACAACTGACTGTTCCCTTGGGTAATTGCTCTGCTGTGACACACTACCGCCTCATCGTTTCACCATCAACACCATCCCTTTCGACATATCAAGATATCAGCAGCATAGTTCATTAGGATACCAACTGACTACTAGAACAACCGACTGAAACACCAAAAGGGTCATGTGGTCTGTGTCCAAGATACGTGGTAATAAACTTACTCGTCGGAAGTCGTGTTACCGAGTTTCGACACTGAGGAAGGTCGAAAAGGACGTTTGGGTTGTCTCCGTGATGGACGACCGCGTCGTTTTACTGTACTTTTAGAAGCAATCTGACTGGAGGGACCAGCTGCTTGTGCAACAGCGTTCAGAGATCCCGAAAGTTTATCCTCAGTGACCCATGGTGGAGGTTCGACTGGGTGGACTAAACTGGGAGTGCTCTCGCTCTGATGACGTAATTCCTGTAAATTAGCAAGGAGTTCCGAAGATCTTTTTCGACCAGGAAACAATGGACCAGATACATAAACCGAATCAGAATTGCTCCGAGGACGCCGACCGAGAGGAAGCCGCGTTGTGGGCGTTCCAGAAGAGCATGCGTATGTGAACGGATCTCCATTCATACTACCGGTAGATATAGTAGACTGAGCACACGAGTCACAAGATCCAACACCAGAGTCAGAAGTAGTGTGTGACGAAACACCCAAACAACGCGAGAATGACGAAAAACATAGTGCATCGCCATTGGATTTGCTTGACATATTTGGACTCATTTTTTTAAATCGATTGTACGAGCCAAGACTGGCTCCCATGGATTTACTGGACGTGAAGACCCCCGGCTGAAACCTGTCCGATTCAGGAAGTGAATTCTGCAGCGCAGTGGTGCTTTGTTGTGCCGCCGTGCACGGCTCATTAGTAGAACAGGTAAAAGGTACGTGTAATACACGCGAATCCGAACAGGAAGTGCAAAGGGAAGTATTGATCGGTGAACAGTTTGATTGCACGTGGTCGCACGTGAGTAATCGATGGGGACCAGAATAGTCAACAAACGGGTGTTCACTAAGTTCGGGCAATTGTGTCAAAAACTTTAACTGACGGTGAAAACGAGAACTGCCGCTTGGTACAAGCCTCCTGGAACTCTTTCGCCTACATCTTGATGTGAACGAGACACCAGCTCTGCGTTTGCGATGAACAAGGCCACCGTAAACTCGGAAGCGGCCAGTCGGACGGTAGCGATAATGGTTCATACGGCGATGGGGTTCCACGAGATGACGAACCAACAAAGGTATTAAGCCATGTTCCCGAGCAATTCTGTGACGCCAATGTCGGTCAGCTAAATGCTTGTTGTAGATGGCCACTAATGCCAGTCTCAAATCTGGAGGAAGACGAAAATAAAACATTTGGTAATTCTGTTGGTTCGCAGAAGACAGCTCAGCGAAAAAAGAAGCTCGAACTCGAGGTGAAAGGGAATTCGGTGAGCACATGCTTTTAAACACTGGCTTATGCGACTTCTTCTAGAAAAGCGGTGAAAACTAGAACAATCACAAGGTCCAGGAGCCTTGGGTTCTCTCAGCTGGCTTATCATGCCTATCAAAAAGGTGTGTCCTGAAATATCTGCTACCTTATGCGGTGGTGGGGCTTAAAGAGTTGTTTGATTCCTGATCCCAAGGCTATGCTAGATAGTCATGGTTGTGACTTCCCGAAATCCATTCCATTTCTTCGCAAAAGGAATTTCGGTTACAACGTAAGAAATAGTCAGACAAGTATGATAAAAACAACACTATTCCGCTTCAGTGTGCCAGCTACTTTGCCAGCCAAGAGTAAAATAGAGTTAAAACAGGGACGTGGTCAGGTGATACCAAATGCCAGTAAGGTCACTCCCATTTTACGCCATCATAGCTGTATCACCAAACGAAGTTTTGAGATAAGCCTACTAACGTATATCATGCAAGGAGCAAAGTTGATAAGGCCAACGGCAAAAGATATCGAGCTCGTGAATGACGCCAAACGAACCAAGTGAATGGCCATTTCAGATCAAGGAAGGCACACGGTTCCTGGCCGTCCAATTTCAATCCGAAACAAACATTCATCCAGATAAATAGTATTTTGAAATAAAGAAAGACCACCAAAAGTATGGGTGTTTGAGGTCTGCAAACCATATGAGTAGGTCAGACATTAGATATTGTACCAGGAGGTTGTCCATGAGAAACAGCTTGCACATACAGCGTGGACATTTAAGTCGCCACAAAGCTAAACCAAGTAAGGTATCTACCAAGTGTGAAGACTGTTGCATTTGTCTCCACAACCCAGATTCAGCGGGGCGAATGACGGTTCGGTATTAAACAAATCTTATCGAGATGAGGATGGGACGTGGCACACAGCACGTTATTCCCAGGACCAGTATAAGATAATGAGTTCCGACAATGAGAAGTTGGACTTACAGGATTACGATAGACTGCCAGTGAAATGACATGTGAAATTCGCAACAGCCTTGAAACAGATGAAGCTTTTGTAGTTACATTTTGAAAAGCTATGATTGTTAATTGAAAAAGTTAGTCTGTGAAACCAAATGATAAAGGTTGGTGACAGTATACGGCAATAGGTTAGACAACATTCTGGCCTGAAATCTTAACAAGCAACATGATGATGCTTCCATACATTTAGCTTACATAACAAGAGTGCATACGGAAAGAAGATAGTTCAGCTGTAAAACCCTTCCGGTGCCTAGCTGCCATGCCACCCGGAGGAAGCACGAGGGCTGGGATATTGCCAGGTCGCCCAGGCCTAGACAGGGGAAATCGAGTGACAGAGGTTGGATTCGAACCACGGACCTTCCGGTCAGTAAATTCGCGATCTAACCACTTGGGCGATCTCGTCCCAGAGTGCATACGAGAAAATATGCGATTGCTGACGCCTCCCATATTTCTTCAGCATTATCCAGTACATCCCCTTTCGTCTCGCTTGAAACTAACCCTATGTAGATCTCTGGTGTAAGCACCTGTCAAGCAGCTAAAGAATCGATACACCACTCACAACTACTGGTACCATGTATATTTGCCTTGCCTTGACCATGCTGTGAGAAACAAGCCAAACAAAATCGGAATAGGACAGCTCCGAGTAAGAGATCCCGGTCAAAGTTAGGGCATGCAAGATGATGTCGTTTTTTGAATTCGCTCAATATTTAAGTAGTGGTAAGTGAGAAACCCCCATCAATTTATTGAAAATTTTGCTAATCTTTATTCGCCACCTAATGCGTGCTTTGTTCTCACGTACTCATGGTGCTTTACCTAGACGTTGCCGATTACGAGCTTCGGATGGCCCTGAAACGATACAGTGAGTTGCGAATGTTTTGATAGTCTCAGTTTACGAGATGAGTCTTCATTAGTCGGCTGGATATCCAGAGGAACTAGCAACGTTCCAAATACCGAACTTTTTCGTGGTGGTCATGTATGCAACAACGAACTGTAGCAGTGTTTATCTGATGCTATCGAGAACTGACTAACCTGTTGACTATCACGAAGAGCTCGGATAGTCACAATGGCAGGATATTTCAATGCACTGATAGGACGTCTCAATTCATCAGAAGCATACTTTATTGGTATGTTTAGTCTAGATGCAAAACGCAATACTGAGGATAAGTGTCGTGTACGAATTCAGTTACCTCTCAGCAGCATTGGGTTCGGAAGGAACGAGGGCCGTCGCTCTATTCGACGTCACCCCGCTCCGAGCGGTCTTGCAGCCAGGGCTGACGAGGCTCACATTGCCGGTCGTTTCAGAATACACGTGCTGCTTCAGATTTTCATCAAATCTGTCGGATAAGTCCCATTTAGCAGCAGAAAAGCTTTGCGAGCCATAAGTGAGAGAAACACATCAAAGGTTGCTACGCAATGCATCACAGGCGGCCTCCTCAGAAAACATCCACCGTAAATAAAATGAGATGATCACGGCAATACGTCAAGCCAGGAACTCTGTTTGTAATGTTTCGATACACGTACGCTGACGCCAAGGAATCACAGAACGGTCAATATCACACACTGACTCAAAGCTTTCCGTCCCTTCTCGTTCAGAGGACAATTAGGCTGGACAAGAGGCCATACAAAAATTCAAACGTAGCCTATGTGGATGGAGGCATGGTGGAACCAAGAACTTCCACAAACGGAAGAGGTCCATGTGGTTAGGAATTTACGAAAGAAGTTCAAGTCAACTCGCAAACTGGAACATAACAGACCCTCCGTGAGTTAACCGAAAATAATAAAAGAAACTCAAAGTATGACATCCAGCGTCTAGAGTGCTGCGCCAAATATTTTCAACAGTTCAACTGACCCCTTGTCCATCTATCTATGTTCCATTCAATCCGCTCATTTTGGACGACACCTACGAGTATATATCCCATATCAGTCTTTGAGGTACTAATTCGTTTTTCTGTCTTCAGACGATATCGGAATACCAGGCCCGATGAGCTTACCTTAGCGTTACTCAAAGGTAGTGGAATCTTCATCTTTCGCATTGACACGGTTGTCCATGGGTATCTGGAAATAATGAATTTGGTCCGTACTTTGGTGGCTAAAGATATTCACTTCTAGGAACGTTGTAGGCTTGGCATCCCGGGATGTCCAGTGTTAGGGCAGGCCAACTGCGGATCTGTACACGAAATACTTGGGAAATATTTGTGGTGTATGTTCAACTTAATTTTAAATTTATTACCTATAAACCATGTACCATAGGCAGATTGGTTCCAGCTGATGCAGTTTTGGTTACCCGGAAGTGGGAGGGTGTGGGACATACAGCGGACCCTTGGAGGCGATGGCATGTAGCGTTAGTTCGGAAACTGAGCAGCTACGTGTAGAAAGCGATGACTTTGATGCAAAAGCACCGCTGCTTGCGCGACTGGGCAATTTCTGCCAGTGTCACCAACCATTGGTGAGTTGAGTCCGAGTACCTATCCAGGGAGGCGGCAGCTGTCGACCTCGAGGCCGATCCCATTCAGCACAAGGATGGACGAAAAGAGCTCTGTGAAGCAAACGGTCTTCTAGTATGCGAAGTACAATCCCCACCAGAGTAACCTATGAAACGGGAAAGATCATCCTTCCAAGGACCACCTAGCATACCTCCGCATTATTATTTCAACGTTCCCACCAGACCCGAACAGTGGTTCGGAGAAATCGATGATCAAACAACACCATCTTTCGTGTGTCCTCTACTAGAGACCACCTCTCTGATCCACAAAGCAGTATGGGTCGCATTGCCACAGAGTAAACTCTGCAACTTGACAGACAAACTCACGTCACGAGGGCGCTATAGGTGCCGGATGCTGACAAAATCTGCCTTGATTTTCCCGATCCGAGAAGTAATCTCCTCACAAACCAGTTTACCCGAACTTGCACAACTTCGCAGGCAATCAAATTTATCCGCTACGTCGATTGACTCTTCTGCAAGCATGAGACTCGGGTTTGATCCCACCCAGTCCTGCAGCAGTACTTTACAGTTTGCAGGTGTGAATCGATGCCTACCGTACGGCAGAATTATTTAAACTATTTGAGATGGTTTGCATTTTTGAAGGATCCGAACTAAGGAGAACAATACCGTCCGCATAAGCAATGTCTGTATAGCAACGCCCCGGGAGCACTTCGACCAGGTTCCAGAGGCAGACGGAGAAATTTCAAGCAGCATTTCAACAACAAAACTGAAGAGGAAAGAGGACAGCCTTGTCTTACACCAATAGACGTGGTGAACTCAGGCAAAGGCTTATTGTATACCAGTAGCAGTCCACAGGAGTTCGTACACACAACCCTTATAAGGGATATAAATAATAGCTTAAATATCCCCATGGTTTGAAAAATAACACAGTGACGAACACTAATGTTATCGGGATCTCGTCATCAGGTCAGTACATATCTAATGATTAAAATAGGAGCGAAAAATGAAATACGATGCGAAGATTGGTTAGTGAAATGCAAAATGTGGAGACACGAACGATTGGTTGTCTGCGCCCCCTCCCCATGTGGCCTCCAGTTGGATGCTGTGAGACAGTCAAGAGGGTTGTTGAATGACTTGGCCGGCTGATTCATGTCAATAATAAAAATAATCGTACAGCTGTAACACTTTCAGTGCCCAACTGTCATACAAACAGAAGGAAGCACGAGGGCCGGGATATTACCAGGTTGCCCAAGCCTAAAGGGAGGAAGTCGAGAGAGAGAAGTAGGGTTCGAACCACGGACCTTCCGGACAGTAAACTGACGCCCTAAATACTTGGACCATTTGAAAGCAACATTCTACATTTCCAGACACCGCCAAAGTTTTGGACGATCGACAGAGTCAGAAGCAGCTTTCAGATAATAAAAACACTAGCGTGAGACTTTCGAAAGGGTGACGCCACTCAGGAACTCGGCATGGTTTATATACCCTCGACCAGGGCGAAACCCAGCTTGATACAAAGCTGCCCGTCCTGATAGTAAATCAGCCTACACAAAATAATGCCAGAAAAAACTTTATACGTGACGGATACAAAACTGATGCCATGAGGGCATTCGTGTGACGTTCTTCCACCCTCTTTGGAAACTCGGATGACAGATCTATTCCACTGGCATTCTGCTTTAGTTCCAAGTATGCTTTTTAGACTGTTCACCAGGACCTCACCACCTTTGAACAGTGTGGGGTAGAGACCATCTGAGCCAGGTACCTTCTCGCGCTTGAGGATTGATATATCACGGTGGATTTCTGCTGTTAATGGCGGGCTGTTATCGATGCTCCATTGAGGCCACCTGGATTTCCCATAGGTTACGTTGAAGGAGACCAGCTGAACTGCTCTTTTTTGGCCCATCACTCATGCTAACGGTTTTGTGAATGAAATGCCGTTCCATCTTTTTCGCATATTGTACTTCTTTTGGTCGGTTGGTCGAATCAGCTGAAATAGGATGTAGCTGCTACCTGCAGCGACATCCTTCTCCATTCACGAGTGTTCTCCGTCATTCTTCAATCTTCTGATTATCCAGCTTGGTCATCATCATCATCATCATCGACAGCATGACATCAGGGTTCAACAGCGATGCTTGACTGCCGTACAACCATGACTTATTTGAAAGCCTTATTGTGAAGAAAAGAATAAAGGTGGATGGGGGAGGGACTTAGTGCTAGCTTAACACAATCATTCCGAGGTGCCTACACCTCCAGACATTCACTCAGGCAATCTGGATAGAAACTGACAACAAGAACGCCACTGACATCGGTTGGCAGGCATATCCTGTAGTGTCTCCAACCAGGCACAGTGAGGATCACGCGGTCCCCACCCTGGAAGGCGAGTAGCACCGACAGTACCCAAGCGTTTCGTGATCTCCTTCATACTCATCCGCCAAGTCAAGGGTTGGCCACCTCTCTGTTTGCGCCACTCTGAATTGGGCATGGAAAACAGTACTCTCTTCGGCAAACGACGGTTCGGCATACGTAACACAACCAACCAACGTAGCTCCTGGTGCTGGACACATTCTTCAGGGTTGGCCCTCTGTTTGCGCCACTCTGAATTGGGCATGGAAAACAGTACTCTCTTCGGCAAACGACGGTTCGGCATACGTAACACAACCAACCAACCAAGCTCCTGGTGCTGGACACATTCTTCAATGGAAGTACCCGTTACACAACCGAAAACACGCTCTCTAACTGCCTCGTTATGGATTCGCCGACACCAACCCACACGAGCTATGGTTCTGAGACAACGATTGTCGAACACCTGAAGACGTCTCAGGTCCGCTGCTCGAATAGGCCAAGTCTCACAGCCAT
>NW_008751802.1:649214-683951 GCF_000715545.1 Opisthorchis viverrini
ACCATGTGACGAGCAGATGCTGCACGCAAAACCGATGCATGACGAACGGAGTCATCAGTCCTAAGTGCTGGGTCTACAAGGAGAGAGTTATTAATGGGGTGGGGAGAGGGGGAAGAAGTATGTGAAGGAGAAAGAAGGGAGGCGTCAGCAGTAGCCTGTTTTCGCTTACCCGCCCTGCTGTATGCAGCAAGTAAGGCGACCCGGCTGATGGCACCACGCGACGGCCGATGTGGCATGAGTTTATTTGTGTATGTGCAATTCATGGTTGTACGTGGGCTGGGATACTGCCAGGGCGCCCACACCTAGACAGGACGATTAGGGTCCTCAACCAAAGCCTTTGGCTCAAAAGCCTAACCGCAAGGCAGCGGTGTTTTCCTGGGAAATGCAAATGCATTACCATTTCTACGGAACAAGTCGCCACATGTTCCAACCCCCGACCTGGAGGGCCAGGAGACTGTGTTCGTCAGACCTCTAACCATTGACCAACCTGGTGTGAGAGACTCTGTGAGTGTCGCGGGACACTCTCCAGTATACCTCAACGGATCCCTGAGGTGCGCAAACCGTCACACCACGGTAAGGTCCAGTCTCTTGGTGACGGATCCAGCTTGGAGAAATCTGCCATCAAAGTCGTTCGTTGCTGGTGTGGCCTTTCTGACAGCAATAAGACCCGTCGATCTCGACGATACCCAATATTCATTTAGACGAGTCAGACGGCTTAAACAAACAGTTCTGAAACCTGAGAGCATGGTTTCTTTAACCCGGTTCCATTCAGCATCCAAGGAGGAGAGATCGCTCATTCGTTGGAGCTCGATTTTATTGAAAAGAAGGTCCGTGGTTCAGACCCAACCTCTGCCTTCCGACTTCTCCTGGCTTAGGCAACCTGGTAGTATCTCATGCTTCCTTCGGTTGGCATAGCAGATAGTCACCGAAAAAGTGTCACAGCTGAACGACTATCACCATAAGCCTCCAAGCAATCCTCGTCATCTGCATCACTGTGCGTTTCCAGTAGCCTTCTAGCCAGATCGGCTAGATACTTTTTAGCTACTGAAAAATCTCGTAGTTCATTAATGGAAGTGCTCAGTTTCCGCACGTATAATGCTGACGGAAAACCTGCTGATAACCAAGCTCGCACAATGGCATGATTTGAATCGTCATCTGCCTGTGCGTTTCCAGTAGCCTTCTAGCCAGATCGGCTAGATACTTTTTAGCTACTGAAAAATCTCGTAGTTCATTAATGGAAGTGCTCAGTTTCCGCACGTATAATGCTGACGGAAAACCTGCTGATAACCAAGCTCGCACAATGGCATGATTTGAATCAAGTTGCGTATCCAGAAGGAACGACAACCTTTAATGGATGTCCTCCATGGGTAACTGATAGCCATATGATCCAGCTGGATCCAAGATCGTCTTGCGGTTGGTGGCCTCCAAGTAACTTGACATGAGCGTTTGTGCTGGAAGTTCGTACTGGCCAGGAACAGAAGAAGCAGTCGCACCCCATTATCCGCACGCTGAGCAGTGACTCCAAATCCACCACCTAATTGTAGGGTCGTCCAGCTTTGCATTCATATCACCATGAGCGTTTGGGAAGTTCGTACTGGCCAGGAACAGAAGAAGCAGTCGCACCCCATTATCCGCACGCTGAGCAGTGACTCCAAATCCACCACCTAATTGTAGGGTCGTCCAGCTTTGCATTCATATCACCCGCCATAATTACTATAGCCTCCCTTCTTGCTGGCCGAAGTAGTCAAGCTCCGACAAAACCCATTCTTCTCATTCTCATAATTCCAGTCTGTCGGGGTTTATGCTGATACACATAAACACGGTTTACCACATTGACCTGCATTGAGCTTCATTGAGCCAGACAACCGCACAGCGCAAAGACGACTGTTTACTGGAATCCAGTGCAACAAAACGCCTTCAGCCTTGGGGCCGAATGCAACTCGCACACTGTATATACCACGAGCTATTGCGTCGAACCACAAAATACCCGAAGAGCAAAATTCGAAACAATTGAGCTCATCCTAAGCGGATGGGGTGGAGTCATGTATACGTGTTCCGGAAACAACATACATCGGCAGAGAGCGAAAGCATGCGTCCGATTTAACACAGCATGAACATTGAAGGCTGTAAGGTGGATCAGATCTTTCGACGTTTGTTTTTTTTTCTGAAGGACGATTTGGACACCGAAGTGGCTAGGGGACTGGCGGATGGGTTGGACACACTGCATCATCCAATGGGTGGAGAGGGATGGGGAGTGGGGGAGCGCGGATGAGTGAATAGATACAAGGGCGAACGACAGTTCCTGGTTGCCCGATTAGAGAAACGCGGGCTGGTTGAGGTACCTCACTTTGAGCCTTCGGTTCAAATGTCTGATCCACAAGGCAATGGAAGGATGGTGAGTTTTGTTCGGGGATCCTGCCCCTAGCCTCTAACGCAAAAGCCTGGACGGCAACAAAGAGGTACTGTTAAACACTGATGTCATGCTGTCCATGATGATGACGAATCGCAAGGAAGTTGTTGTCAGGGTTTCCTTCGAGTGACCCTTCTGGCAGTCAATAGCCCAACAGTACGATCCACTTCGCTGAAGGCGACCGGCTTTGCCTGGGAAAACGGGGAGTAAAACATTACTGTCTCACTCCTAGTGCAACGGCACAAAGCAGGTGCTTTTTGAGCACACCTGAACTCCGGTTTTAAAGGGAGGTCGACCGCATTGAATAATGTTTCGGTGTTCACGGCCAATCGCTGGGCGATCGGAGTGTGCATCTTTGCTAAACCATCCTTCTTCGGAGGGAGGCAATAGAACTGCATACATAAATATGAGAATGCTGGTCGCCCTGGAGGAACGCCCCACTACTTCCATACTCCTATCGATATTTCTTCCATACCGCCTCGCAATACGGGGACTAGCTGCTCTTCGTCGGGCTGCTCCTCCTTAGCCTTCCTGGCAAGGTTGGATCTTTAGGAACCGTGTTCCAGCCAGCACAGCCCACAGGATCATTGCACTACGGAAGCCTCACCACCAGGACAAGGTAACAGTTTTAGGTCTGAGAAGCGAACATAATCACCAAAGACAGCAACATTAGTGCCGCATACCCATAAAGTTTATTTAGTTATATTTAAAGCCTTGGAGTGAAAAGAAGGGTTCAGTGAGGGAGGGGACCTGGTGCTGGCATATCGCAAGCACTCTGAGGTTTCTAAACTTCGAAGCTCTCAGACGATCTGAAAAGAGACTCACACGAACCCCACTGACATCAATCAGCTGCGGTTTCTTGCGATATCCTCACTCCATGTGGACCCCATCCTTGGAAACATGCAACATTTAGTTCCGAACTCTTCGTAATCTCAGACCCCTCAGCCAACTCATACGTGTCCACCTCACGCTTTACACCATTCTGAAGGAGATACAGAAAACACCACTCGTCTCGGTAGGCCGTGTTTCGACGTGTGTAGCACATGGCAGAGCCTTCAGACCGATTCGTTCTAAACAAGTCTGGTGTAGATGGCCGGAAGCAGAGTACAATCTGGGATGGTAGTCTTCGAAGCTTGAAGAACAGACTGGTGAACGTTCCTAGTAGTGATGGCTGGTAAGTACATATGAGTGATATCTGACGTGTACGTTGCAACAGACGTTAATGGATATGTGTGGATAAGAGGAAAGCCGGTAAAAATCTCCGCTTTATCCTATAGAGGGGGTTGAACGTGCCCTTTGAATTATGAATGGGAGGAGATATGGATGCATGAAAACTAAGGTCTAATGCTACTGAAGGTTTCAGAGGAGGATCGACACTTGACGGACGTACCAGATTACTGGTTCGTCCAGCTATTACACCCTTTTGGTACGTAGCTGTCGTGTCACCCGAAGGGAACACGAGGGCTGAGGTGTTCCAGGTTGCCCAAATCTAGACATCAGCAGTCGGGATAGCAACATGAACATTGTCCGTAAAGCACAAGGATCTGTGGTAAGTCGTTCAAAATCATTGAATAAGAAAATCGTTCATCCGTAGCAACTTTTCAGCGCCTAACTGCCATGCCATCAGAGATAAACATGAGGGCTTGGATACCGCCAGGTTGCCCAACCCTAGAAGTCGAGAGGCAGAGTTCGGGTCCGAACCAAAAACATTCCGGTCAATAAACACTGAGCCATTTTAACTACTGAGTCATCGTTCAAAGAAGAGAAGAAGTCAATGAAGGGGGTGTTCGTTCCTTTCCGGGACCCATATTCATCTTCCGGAGTGCTTTGCAGGGTGGCTGATCCAATAAAAGGTTCTCAAAGCCCAATTCGAATTGTGGTTCTCCTGGGGCCTATGGATCTGGCGGTTAACTTATCGGTTTGGGTATTTGATGTTTGAACAATTCACGAGCCGACGGTTGGTCGTCCGGAAAACCACGGCTGCACCCTATTTAACTTGACCAGATAATTATTTCAAGTATACATACCGCCTCGAAGAAGCCCATTCTGAAAGAGACGGTGGTTGTTTGGTTCTAGTAGACGGTAGGTGGGGCTGGCTTCATTCTAAGAGTTTGTATTACGTCAGTTGACCCGGTTCTGCCTACGACATAGCATAGCTCCAGGTAGATCAAAACGAAGAGCTATCTACTACCGGCCTTCTTCTGCGTCCGAATACGGAATGCACACTAAATATCGGACAACCATTTCAATGGGGAATCGTACCCAATTCGTTGTATATTCATACTTTCAGACACAACAGCCATCGCCCCAACACCTGTTGGGGAAATTCAAAACACACGACAAAGCAGCTGGTGCAAGTCAGAGTGATGTTAAGCGTTCGACGCCGAAGTGTTGGCGTTACCAGAATCATGATAAAATAAGCTGATGACCTGATACCTGGTATTGTCTTTGCGTTGGAGTAGGGAGTCAAAACAAGTCGCAGTTTGTTAGCAACAATTGACCTGGTCTCATAATGGATACGGGGATCACCTCATAGGCCTATCCTGGAGAGCTAGGCAGCGAAGTCAAGCGACGTCCTTCGTAGGTAGTCGTGCCTAATGGCATCACCTATTTGGCCCCTCAATTGAAAGCACCCGATGATTCAGCATGGCCTGATCTTCAATACGATACAGCTAACCCGTAACATTAATTCCGTCAGGATTTGACCAGAAAATTAACACAATGAGTCAGCAAACTGAACCAAGGGCATGAAACGGGGCTCTATACGAACATAGCAGCCGAGCATGGCAAATCGGCTTACCAGTTTCCAACCCGTCGGCAAAGCCATATGGAATTGATACAAGTATGTGTTCTGCATTATTATAATACTCCTAAGAAGTTTGTTATCATAACTCCAAACAACGTACATATTCAAACTCGTCTCTACATGGCATATAACCAATGGTTTTTTGCTCATCCGTCCGAAGATCGAGTGCTGTGACGCACTGTTCCCCGAGATCATCAACAGTATGGTCCAGAGTAACACCGGATCGTTCATTGCTTTTCCCTATTGTGTGTCTTCCTATCACCCCGAAGACATAGAACTGATCGAAGTGGTGCTGGCAATCAGCAGCAGTCCGAGACGGTAGCTGTGCAGACACCTCGTGCCTAGTTATGTAAGAATTAGCGAGCGTTAACTAACCAGTTGCCATAACCATATGTTTCAACGGCGTCAAGAAGTCTTTTCTCCTCCTCCGAACTCCAGTCACACTGTGAACTGAAGAGACAATCCGAAGGAACAGACTGAAACGACTGAGTCCTCAGGTGATAAATATGAAACTAACTTCAAGGGTGTATGCGTGCGACTTTTTGTGCGCACCACTTTCCGCACCACAGAGGAAACACTAATGACAGAAATGACATTTAAATCGTCCACTTACGTTGATGCAGAGCCTAACGGAATTGCATTCTACGCACAACACACAGACTTCTGTGAGCTTCTGAAGGCAGTAGGCACATTTATGCGACTTTTGCTGCATTCTTGAAGTATCATTGGGCGGCAGAACTTCCCCAAACGTCTTAAGCACAAATCACACAATACATCTCGTCCGGCGCGCTACCACCGAACAGTGACCTCACATATTCTTCAGTCCATTTTGTACGAATCAGCGGTGGTCCAACGATGTAACTTTATCAAAGATTGGTTCGTATAGACCGTCGACGCATTTGTCCAGGCTTAACATTTTTGACGTGTTCTTGTCGCTCACCGGTTCCATTTTAGCCGGATGAATGCTGGAAAATGTGTCTTGTGCAGCTCTTCCCCTATTCTGTTTTGGGCAGTAGTCTCGCCTGCGCGATGACTCCTGTGGTAACCATAAAAAAGTTATATAACCTGGGTCTTAACTGTGTGTGGAAGGTTGTTCTTCACACTCACTAATGAAAATGACCAAAAATGTTCACTCCCGTCAAGAAATTATTCCCTCATCTCCTCTAAGTAACCGTGGGTTGACAATCAAAATTTGGAAGCCAGACCTTCCTACAGCAAAACGTGATTGTGCATCGGTTCCCCTTGGAGACTATGATTGTCATCAAGAAAGAGTTCAAGGACTTTCATTCGAATTTTTCTGCCGACGTATTTGACGCCGGTAACCATCTGCGCGCATGGCCGCTCGACAGGCTCAATACGGTTATGACCCTCATGCACCCCGGGTATGCAGCCTGGATGACATATTCAAGAAGTAAGACCGAAGATTGCATGCGATGCCCAACAACTGGAGAAATGGTACGGTGGAAGGTTTGTTGAATCACCCAAGGATCAATGAGCGGTTCTTAAACAGATTTAACCTTGTGGACTAAAGACGATCGAGAAAGCAACTTCACTTTGGTAACTTGTCCTGCTATTTCATTCTCACTGAGTCCTCCTCGGACAAGTTAACAACATTTTTACCGTCATCAGTTGTCATTCCAGGGACCACTGGTTTGGCATGTACATTTAAACTGTGCTGGCTTGGAAACCTCAGTATTTCGTGTCACACAGGAAAAGGACAAATGGACAGAGCCCGTCGGGAAGCGTATTGGCGTGGGCCACCAAGACGAGTGTCCACAAGCCGGATTCAATGAGAACCGTGTCGGAGACCTTTGCAGACTAACAACTGTTTGGTCCATTTTTCATTTTCTGCTAGAAGAGAGCACTGGTCCTCCTGAAGGTTTCGGAGTTATAGAGCTTGTAATTTGTGAGGCTGGAAGACAAAAATGCATAGTCAGACACGCGTTTTCTCTTTTTGACTTGTGTTGAATTGTCCATGAACACGCATATCTGCGCTACACAGTGACGCTTTTGGAGGAATACGTGCTTTGCACTGGGTACCAAGATTGCGATAATTAGCAAAAAGAGAGGCCACTCAAACCGCTCATCGCCTCGTGCCAAACGACAGTCCAGTAATCATGTCTGTCCTACCAATTGGGCATCATTTAGAGGTAATTTCCAGTCAATATTCTGTTCCCTTGATCTTATTTGGATGAAAGTCGTCTGGCTCAAACGCGCTGAATGAAATGCTGTAGCACACGACTTAACAAATATGTGTAAAGGCAGTCTGGAAAAGGCTGCTCGTAGTTCCCATTTGCCGAGATTGGGTGTAACAAGGTCGGGTGTGATATAATAACCTGCGCAATTTTATGTGTAAACTGCATTTTTGTTTCTCAATCTCCACTATTAGAGAAGAAAGTCGTTGGTATGTCTCTTCGCCGTTGTCCCGTTCACGTCAATATTATTGGTTTCACTGAAACGTGGAATCGATTGTGGTGACCGGTGTTTTAACCGTCAGACTTGGTGGTTCCTGAAATGAATCGAAGAGCGGCATTGTCGGGCGGCATTGTCCTTACTGATATATTCTTGTGCGCCTCGCCAGCGGGCACAATACAGTTAACTACTGGGTACACCAATACCGGCAGCCCGAGCATGAAAAAACGGCATCGGTCGATTACTTTACCTGTGCTCGCCCACTACTGCGAGGAATAATTCTAACGAAGTGTAGGTTAGTCCCAACAATTTGGAGGAAATTAGCGTCGACGAAACGATTGGCAAGTTCCTCATGAACGAGAACCTGTTTGGTGAACCTGCTTAAGGGGTCCGTGCACTTGTGGGAACCAAGATGCTTCCGAGTGCTAACCTGCACTCATAGAAAGCCCGATTTTTTGACCGCATATATTGGCACAACGTGCGAGGATGCAATATTGTTTTGATGTTGATACCGCTGTGCGAATGGATCAGGGTAGAGTATAAGTTGCTTCAATTAGGAGAGCAGAGAATGGTTCTGCGCAACCCATCTGTATGAGAAGGTTGTGTTCATATAATTTGCGGCGTCGTCGGAATTTAGATTTTTGGACGAGCAAAGAGCTCCACGAGCACAAAGCACACTTATTCAAAATGTGTTCTAGGCAGAGTGGTGACCGGCAAATAATGGAAATCGTAACCTAAAACGCCTTGTCCAATGAAGGAGGAAATAATAACTGTTATTCTCAACTGGCGGACTGCATGTCGTCAGGCTGTCCATAATGGTAAATTAGGAATTGAAGTACGACTGATATCAGCTGTGGTTGTACAGCAATGCGTGGAAACAGGGAAATCGCATAGATTATATACATCACCCGAAACAGCTGAGATCATACCTAGATTGTCACTGACTAAGTGCGGTGTGCACCGGGGTCGGAAAAACAGTGGAAAGTTTTTCCAGCTTGCGTGGAACATATCGTACTGAAGCATGACCATAAGATTGCAACTTTAAGTTTGCGCGCGACAGTGCAAAGCGGGTGGCAGAACTAAGGGGTTGTTTCCGGTAAGTGATAAGAAACCTTAAACTACTGAAAATAAAACACCATAAAATAAATCTGAATAAATAACAGTATTTTAGTGATCCAACCGGCCAATTCGAAATAGAACCGAAACATTGTTGAAACGTCTTGATTTTGGTAAGCTAAGGTAATTCCAGGGTCACAAAAAGAGTACGTGGGGTGATGGTGTTGAAAGTCTCAGAATTGGAATGAATAGCAACCGTCATTTCAGAATCACGGATGAAGTGGTTTAGGTGATATGATGAAGCACATGCGATTCCATGGTCAACACTATTTTCGGAATCCATGGAGATAATATAAAGCCAGTGCATGATAACAGGCAATTTCGGTCCGGTTGGAGATCCGTGGAGATACACAACGAAGATCAGTCAGGGCTAATAACTACTGCACAGACCGTTCGGGGCTCTTTCTACTGAACACCAAGGCTTGTTAACTGGATGGAGGGGGTGAGATTAGTAAAGACGGATGGGTGTGAGAAGATATCAGATCGCCTGCGATTCATTACTGTAAACCGCCTTTAAAATTGTTACTGAACGGTGGATGAAAGCAAGTAACTCAAAAGAGCCAGAATTGAGGCAGATTTGTTCTGATTAACTTAAGAACCAATGACTGCTTATTGTTATTGTGATACAAGAGGCATAGAGCAAACCATTGTGAGTAAGCTTATCGAAGGCAGCATGAAATTCCTCGAAGTAGCGATGCAAAAGATGAACTTTGGTTGCAACGGTCGAAGGGTATTTCGAGTGACGCGTAATACCAAAACCTCCGGGTAGGCAAAACAAGTCGGATCTGGGCTTCTATATGGTACTATTAGGGTAAGAGAAATTCACAATTTATACAGACCTCAACAGTAGATACGCGTCCAAAACAAGCAGTCTGCTTGGACTACAAAAGTACAAAGCAAGGGAGCAAACAGGCTCCCACGTGCGACAGTCACAAGTGCAAAGTCAGACACAAATGGCCGGATCACTTCAAGGCCCGATGGGTGAAGTGGTAAGGACAAACAACCGTAGGTTCATACATACACACTAAACACAAAAGTGGGTGAGGGTTACAAATAGGGATATAACAAACGTGGGGAGTTTCATTGTCAACATAACGGATGATGCAACGGCCGCCAAATTCTCTGCGTTGATTCAGCGGGTGCCCCTGTTCTTGCCCTACGCTCACCCCATTCTAAGGTACCCCATCAGCCACCGACACGAATTTTCCGTATCCACTCCTGTCACAGGTGCCGACTTCGATGGAGGTCAAGCCTAATCGCGTCGCTCCAGTAAACACACCTTTGCAATATCTCTCTGAAGAACGCCACCCGCCATTCTAACACGCAGGGTTCCTAATAAGTCATCTGGGCTCTCCTCACAACTGCCCCCAGAGGCCATTTCTCCCGAGGCAGGTCCTCACTAGAAAACAGAACCAAGTCCCCTCGGTTCAATGCTTGGGTTGCCCTGAGCCACTTGGTACGCGTCTGCAACTTTGGCAGATATTCCTTCATCCAACGACGCCAGAATACGCCAGCGAGACAACTGACCTGTTTCCAACCGGCATGATATCGTGAGGCCAAACCGTCGCGACCGGGTACTGCGGGACAGCACCGCATCTGCAACAAACTGATTGGAGTAAGCGGCTACAAATCGTTGCTGTCTGATGATAGCGGAACTATAGGTCGGTTATTGAGAGTTCGTTCCGCCTGTATAGGAAGCGTGTTCAGTTGTTCATCGGTCAAACATTGTCCCCTCCATTGACACAAAAGGATACGTCATATCGACCAGATTATACGCTCCCACACACCACCACGATGGCTAGCTGCTGGTGGATTGAAGTGCCACTGTATATCCATAGTCAATAGCCGGTCTGGTAATTTACTTGGACTCCACCGCTTTATATCATCCAGAAATTCCGTTGGCGCACCAACAAAGTTCGTACCATTATCACTGTAGATATCCGTGGGCTTGCTATGTCTACCAACGAGGCACATCGAACACTGTAGGAATGAATCTGTCGACAGGTTGCCTGCCATTTCCAAATGGACTGCTCTAGTCTTCAGACAGCTAAGAATAGAGCCATAGCGCTCTTCTCGTGAACGGCCGCGGTTGGTCTTAAAAGGTCCATAGTAGTCCACTCCCACGCACTCGAAGGGGCACAAACACACTCCTACTCTCTCTGCCGGTAATGGAGCCATCATTTGTGTACCGAGCTGTGCGGACCGGCGCCTGCATAAAGAGCACGCACCAATCACCCGTTTAACGGCGCCGGTCCAATTGATAATCCAATATCGCTGTCGGATAGAGGCCAAGACGTGCACTGCTCCACAGTGCCCTTCCACTTCATGAAAGTGAAGTATGTTTGAGGCAGTAACAGGATGTTGGTTTGGAAGAAGAGCTGGATGCTATACTGACTGGCTGTAGTTCGAGTAACTAAGTCTGCCCCCACGCACATCAAAATAGGTGACTATTTTCGCAAGCTGGAACGCTTCGCATCCAGTACAGAAGCGTTAACCTGATGCAGCTCTTGCGCCAAGTGACTGGATTGCATGACCTTTACCAAACAATTACGTGCTTGGCAGAGTTCGGATACTCTGATAACACCGGAAAGTAAAGCCTCATTTCTTGCTGTGCCCGTCTTAATCAATAGATATCGCCTGTAACGCAGTAACCAAGTCACGACCGCCTGTAGCTTCATCCAACAGAAGAGCCGATACATTAGTAGGCACATGACATCATTTCTCTCCAATCGGTTAGCCTGTGTTACAAGGCTCTTCAGAGCACCTCTCTCACAGGGATCAACCTTGACCTGTAGGAACATCTCTTCGATGTCAGCTGCCACAACAACCTGCTCTAAGGAAAGCCCAGCATAACATTCATAAGTTTTGTGGTTAAATCAGGTCCCTGATACGGGTGATCGTTCAGGGACACACCATGACATTTGGCAGCGCAGTCAAGTACAACCCGGATCTTTTCTGGCTTTTTTGGGCTAATAACCGGATGGTGTGGAAGGTAACACTGTTTTGCACTTAATGACAATGTGGGAACATCTGCCACCCGTTCAATGTATCCTCGCTCCATGTATGTGCTAAGCACCTTACCGTACTTTCCGTGTAAAACACGATCCCTTCACAGTCTAGTTTTCAGATTATCTAGACGTTTTCTGGAAGTTATCGTGTAGGGTAAGTGGTAGAGAGCGATAGCTGATAGTGCCCACTTAATCGAATCGCACCAGTCTCTGCTATCAACAGTGCTCTTTGATCCTCTAAAGAGAGACTGGTGTTCGATGCTGAACTGTCTGCGAATTCCGAGTTATACAGTCGCCGCAAATGATCCTGGATGCCCTGACCACTCCCGGTTATACAATGACTGACGACCATCTGAATCGTTCCGTTTTTCATCGGACCAAGAAGTATCCAACCGAGTAAGGTTTTCACAGTAAACGGCTGTTTTTGCCCCCCAGGCGCTGTTCGAGGGCCCAGTGTGCTTCGGATACGCCATGCCCAATAAGGATCCCTATGTCGTCTTCGGTCAGTTCGTCGAAGGCAACTTCCTTAAGGTGAGACTACTTGTGAGTCGCTTCTTTGATAGATGGGACAGCCCGCATAGGTGAGCTGTCAACAACGAATGCCTTGTCAATATCTATATACTGGCTTTCATCCATGGATTGATGAAAGCCTGATATCATTAGCTTCCCATGTGTATCCCATGGAACCACCCAATGTATCAATGGCCGCAGACGTGGGTAGCAGCCTGACCCCATTTTTCACCAGAACGTCCCGCTTTACTAGCGTTATGTCGGACCCAGTATCTAGAAATGCATACGTTGTCAACTTTCCTGCAGGACTGTCAAGTTTGAGAGGAATAACACTTAGGCGTGCAGGAAACCGACTACCTCGAGTAAGGACACAAAACGTCCCCATCTGAGGACGTCGAATGTATTTTTCCGGGTTGTGATGTATGTCACAAACTATGATGTCGTCCCCTACAACCCGGCTGGGCGCATCGGACTACTGGCTTGCAATCCTTGGCCATGTGGGAGTCTCCTAAACAGGCAAAGCATGCACTATGCTCCCGTATACATTTCCATCTGTCAGGAACTTTCATAGACAAAAAGTGTTGGCAACTGGAAATTGGGTGGGACCGTGAACATAATGCGCAAGCAGTTGGACGACAGTCTGCTTCTGGTCTGATGTTGGCTAGGAAACTGGTATAACCATCCCGTCTAGGGATTTGGTTGGTAGAAGTCAGCGTTACAAGGGGCGTCTTACGTCCCACTCTCGCTCCAGTTGCCCGAACCGACTCCTTACAACACGGGAGCGCGTGTTCACAAACTCCGTCAATTCTGTGAACGTTGGGTGCCAGCCACTCACAGATTTCTTATCTGCCACCTCAGCCCATTTGTGCTGCAATGGCGAGGGAAGAGAGCACAATTCTCTCTACAACCGCTAGTGAGTGCAAGTTCGAGACGTAACACATTTGCGTCAGCGCAATTTCACAACTGCGCATTTTTATGCACAAGTCCGACAAAGACTTGGCTGCTTCAGTGGTCTGTTGTGCAAAAAAGAAACAGGCTTTCTAGCAGACAGCGAGCGATAATATGAGGCTCACCAAAGAGATTGCGTAGAATCTCCCGTGCCCTGGAGTATGCTACTTCCGGTGCGAGCACCACATACTTCAGTAGCCGCCTTCGCGTCGCCCTGACAGCAGTGGATCAGATAAAGGAACCTCTGACCGGCGTCCTGCACCTTGCTCTCAACGTGTAACTCAAATTGGCGGGTGAACCTCCAGTAATGATACGGATTACCGTCAAAGTATGATAGTTCCACCTTTGGTAGGTCCATAGTGGCTGACACTGGAGTGACCAAAATGGCCGGTTTTGGCACTGGAGATGGCCTTCTGATAGCAACAGCATATCCTAGAGGTCTTTCATCTATCTGGCATTGTTTCACGTACACCGTTAATCATTCATTCGGGGCCACTGGTTCCCAGTTAGTCCTCTTCGGCCTCTAGCTCAATTTCGGCTAACTCGGCTTTGCTATGTGCTTCCAAGAGAACCCGCTGGAGCTCTACCTCTCGCCTAACCCGAGACTCCCGAAGCTGAGCAATTCTTAAAGCTTTCTTAGCTACACTACTTTCACAACTAGACGCACAAGAACCGGGGCGTGAAGAAAACTGCATTGCGATTGTTTCCTCCGCAGCTTCAATCGTTTCCGTGTCCTTGGATTATGTTTCCTCCACAATTGTTCCAAAAGTTGACACCTTTATTTCGAACAACATGACGTAAGATGTCGAGTACTATAATCGTTGAACGGTATTTCGAGTGACGCGTAATACCAAAACCTCCGGGTAGGCAAAACAAGTCGGATCTGGGCTTCTATATGGTACTATTAGGGTAAGAGAAATTCACAATTTATACAGACCTCAACAGTAGATACGCGTCCAAAACAAGCAGTCTGCTTGGACTACAAAAGTACAAAGCAAGGGAGCAAACAGGCTCCCACGTGCGACAGTCACAAGTGCAAAGTCAGACACAAATGGCCGGATCACTTCAAGGCCCGATGGGTGAAGTGGTAAGGACAAACAACCGTAGGTTCATACATACACACTAAACACAAAAGTGGGTGAGGGTTACAAATAGGGATATAACAAACGTGGGGAGTTTCATTTTCAACATAACGGATGATGCAACGGCCGCCAAATTCTCTGCGTTGGTTCAGCGGGTGCCCCTGTTCTTGCCTTGTACCTACGCTCAGCACCATTCTAAGGTACCCCATCAGCCACCGACACGAATTTTCCGTATCCACTCCTGTCACAGGTGCCGACTTCGATGGAGTACAAGCCTAATCGCGTCGCTCCAGTAAACACACCTTTGCAATATCTCTCTGAAGAACGCCACCCGCCATTCTAACACGCAGGGTTCCTAATAAGTCATCTGGGCTCTCCTCACAACTGCCCCCAGAGGCCATTTCTCCCGAGGCAGGTCCTCACTAGAAAACAGAACCAAGTCCCCTCGTTTCAATGCTTGGGTTGCCCTGAGCCACTTGGTACGCGTCTGCAACTTTGGCAGATATTCCTTCATCCAACGACGCCAGAATACGCCAGCGAGACAACTGACCTGTTTCCAACCGGCATGATATCGTGAGGCCAAACCGTCGCGACCGGGTACTGCGGGACAGCACCGCATCTGCAACAAACTGATTGGAGTAAGCGGCTACAAATCGTTGCTGTCTGATGATAGCGGAACTATAGGTCGGTTATTGAGAGTTCGTTCCGCCTGTACAGGAAGCGTGTTCAGTTGTTCATCGGTCAAACATTGTCCCCTCCATTGACACAAAAGGATACGTCATATCGACCAGATTATACGCTCCCACACACCACCACGATGGCTAGCTGCTGGTGGATTGAAGTGCCACTGTATATCCATAGTCAATAGCCGGTCTGGTAATTTACTTGGACTCCACCGCTTTATATCATCCAGAAATTCCGTTGGCGCACCAACAAAGTTCGTACCATTATCACTGTAGATATCCGTGGGCTTGCTATGTCTACCAACGAGGCACATCGAACACTGTAGGAATGAATCTGTCGACAGGTTGCCTGCCATTTCCAAATGGACTGCTCTAGTCTTCAGACAGCTAAGAATAGAGCCATAGCGCTCTTCTCGTGAACGGCCGCGGTTGGTCTTAAAAGGTCCATAGTAGTCCACTCCCACGCACTCGAAGGGGCACAAACACACTCCTACTCTCTCTGCCGGTAATGGAGCCATCATTTGTGTACCGAGCTGTGCGGACCGGCGCCTGCATAAAGAGCACGCACCAATCACCCGTTTAACGGCGCCGGTCCAATTGATAATCCAATATCGCTGTCGGATAGAGGCCAAGACGTGCACTGCTCCACAGTGCCCTTCCACTTCATGAAAGTGACGTATGATTGAGGCAGTAACAGGATGTTGGTTTGGAAGAAGAGCTGGATGCTATACTGACTGGCTGTAGTTCGAGTAACTAAGTCTGCCCCCACGCACATCAAAATAGGTGACTATTTTCGCAAGCTGGAACGCTTCGCATCCAGTACAGAAGCGTTAACCTGATGCAGCTCTTGCGCCAAGTGACTGGATTGCATGACCTTTACCAAACAATTACGTGCTTGGCAGAGTTCGGATACTCTGATAACACCGGAAAGTAAAGCCTCATTTCTTGCTGTGCCCGTCTTAATCAATAGATATCGCCTGTAACGCAGTAACCAAGTCACGACCGCCTGTAGCTTCATCCAACAGAAGAGCCGATACATTAGTAGGCACATGACATCATTTCTCTCCAATCGGTTAGCCTGTGTTACAAGGCTCTTCAGAGCACCTCTCTCACAGGGATCAACCTTGACCTGTAGGAACATCTCTTCGATGTCAGCTGCCACAACAACCTGCTCTAAGGAAAGCCCAGCATAACATTCATAAGTTTTGTGGTTAAATCAGGTCCCTGATACGGGTGATCGTTCAGGGACACCATGACATTTGGCAGCGCAGTCAAGTACAACCCGGATCTTTTCTGGCTTTTTTGGGCTAATAACCGGATGGTGTGGAAGGTAACACTGTTTTGCACTTAATGACAATGTGGGAACATCTGCCACCCGTTCAATGTATCCTCGCTCCATGTATGTGCTAAGCACCTTACCGTACTTTCCGTGTAAAACACGATCCCTTCACAGTCTAGTTTTCAGATTATCTAGACGTTTTCTGGAAGTTATCGTGTAGGGTAAGTGGTAGAGAGCGATAGCTGATAGTGCCCACTTAATCGAATCGCACCAGTCTCTGCTATCAACAGTGCTCTTTGATCCTCTAAAGAGAGACTGGTGTTCGATGCTGAACTGTCTGCGAATTCCGAGTTATACAGTCGCCGCAAATGATCCTGGATGCCCTGACCACTCCCGGTTATACAATGACTGACGACCATCTGAATCGTTCCGTTTTTCATCGGACCAAGAAGTATCCAACCGAGTAAGGTTTTCACAGTAAACGGCTGTTTTTGCCCCCCAGGCGCTGTTCGAGGGCCCAGTGTGCTTCGGATACGCCATGCCCAATAAGGATCCCTATGTCGTCTTCGGTCAGTTCGTCGAAGGCAACTTCCTTAAGGTGAGACTACTTGTGAGTCGCTTCTTTGATAGATGGGACAGCCCGCATAGGTGAGCTGTCAACAACGAATGCCTTGTCAATATCTATATACTGGCTTTCATCCATGGATTGATGAAAGCCTGATATCATTAGCTTCCCATGTGTATCCCATGGAACCACCCAATGTATCAATGGCCGCAGACGTGGGTAGCAGCCTGACCCCATTTTTCACCAGAACGTCCCGCTTTACTAGCGTTATGTCGGACCCAGTATCTAGAAATGCATACGTTGTCAACTTTCCTGCAGGACTGTCAAGTTTGAGAGGAATAACACTTAGGCGTGCAGGAAACCGACTACCTCGAGTAAGGACACAAAACGTCCCCATCTGAGGACGTCGAATGTATTTTTCCGGGTTGTGATGTATGTCACAAACTATGATGTCGTCCCCTACAACCCGGCTGGGCGCATCGGACTACTGGCTTGCAATCCTTGGCCATGTGGGAGTCTCCTAAACAGGCAAAGCATGCACTATGCTCCCGTATACATTTCCATCTGTCAGGAACTTTCATAGACAAAAAGTGTTGGCAACTGGAAATTGGGTGGGACCGTGAACATAATGCGCAAGCAGTTGGACGACAGTCTGCTTCTGGTCTGATGTTGGCTAGGAAACTGGTATAACCATCCCGTCTAGGGATTTGGTTGGTAGAAGTCAGCGTTACAAGGGGCGTCTTACGTCCCACTCTCGCTCCAGTTGCCCGAACCGACTCCTTACAACACGGGAGCGCGTGTTCACAAACTCCGTCAATTCTGTGAACGTTGGGTGCCAGCCACTCACAGATTTCTTATCTGCCACCTCAGCCCATTTGTGCTGCAATGGCGAGGGAAGAGAGCACAATTCTCTCTACAACCGCTAGTGAGTGCAAGTTCGAGACGTAACACATTTGCGTCAGCGCAATTTCACAACTGCGCATTTTTATGCACAAGTCCGACAAAGACTTGGCTGCTTCAGTGGTCTGTTGTGCAAAAAAGAAACAGGCTTTCTAGCAGACAGCGAGCGATAATATGAGGCTCACCAAAGAGATTGCGTAGAATCTCCCGTGCCCTGGAGTATGCTACTTCCGGTGCGAGCACCACATACTTCAGTAGCCGCCTTCGCGTCGCCCTGACAGCAGTGGATCAGATAAAGGAACCTCTGACCGGCGTCCTGCACCTTGCTCTCAACGTGTAACTCAAATTGGCGGGTGAACCTCCAGTAATGATACGGATTACCGTCAAAGTATGATAGTTCCACCTTTGGTAGGTCCATAGTGGCTGACACTGGAGTGACCAAAATGGCCGGTTTTGGCACTGGAGATGGCCTTCTGATAGCAACAGCATATCCTAGAGGTCTTTCATCTATCTGGCATTGTTTCACGTACACCGTTAATCATTCATTCGGGGCCACTGGTTCCCAGTTAGTCCTCTTCGGCCTCTAGCTCAATTTCGGCTAACTCGGCTTTGCTATGTGCTTCCAAGAGAACCCGCTGGAGCTCTACCTCTCGCCTAACCCGAGACTCCCGAAGCTGAGCAATTCTTAAAGCTTTCTTAGCTACACTACTTTCACAACTAGACGCACAAGAACCGGGGCGTGAAGAAAACTGCATTGCGATTGTTTCCTCCGCAGCTTCAATCGTTTCCGTGTCCTTGGATTATGTTTCCTCCACAATTGTTCCAAAAGTTGACACCTTTATTTCGAACAACATGACGTAAGATGTCGAGTACTATAATCGTTGAACGGTATTTCGAGTGACGCGTAATACCAAAACCTCCGGGTAGGCAAAACAAGTCGGATCTGAGCTTCTATATGGCACTATTAGGGTAAGAGAAATTCACAATTTATACAGACCTCGACAGTAGATACGCGTCCAAAACAAGCAGTCCGCTTGGACTACAAAAGTACTAGGCAAGGGAGCAAACAGGCTCCCACGTGCGACAGTCACACGTGCAAAGTCAGACACAAATGGCCGGATCACTTCAAGGCCCGATGGGTGAAGTGGTAAGGACAAACAACCGTCGGTTCATACATACACACTAAACACAAAAGTGGGTGAGGGTTACAAGTAGGGACATAACAAACGTGGGGAATTTCATTGTCAACATTGCAGATGATACATTGGTGGTGAATGACTCTTTGGGTTTTGCGATGAACGTTGGTCGGCCGGATGTATTGACGTAAATTTTATGGCAGAATGGGGATTTCGCCGATGTGGAAACGGTACATGTGGGCCTAGTTGGTAAAGCATTTACAGAGTTGGGAATAGAGCCTTTGTACACTCTAGCTGTGCTAGGTCTTATTCAGGAATCCGTTGTGCAGAAAGACAGTGTGATAAGGGACAGCAGACGTCCAAAAATATCATGAACATGGGGTTTTTAGGGTAGGGGACAAGGACTAAATTTACCGAAATTAGCCACGGTAGCAGAAAAGTAGTACAATTTCAGAGGGAAAGTGAAAGTGAAGGTACTGGACAACATTCTTAGAACCACTGTCGTCCGCTGGAATCTACTAGTGTTGTGTGGATATTCCTGCACTTTCTCAACCCAAAAGAACGCGCTGCTCTAATGTTTTTGTTTTTATGTCACCTAAAACGGAAGATGGTGCTTTCCCATGTATAGTTAATCAATAATTTTTGGCCAGCAATTTGCTAGTATGCTTTTTCCTTCTGAAAATATATGGCAATCCGGCAAAATGTACAAACTGAAGGTTATCTGCGTACAGATTTTCCTCGATGCTTTTGGCGCTGATGCTACACTTGGCATCGAAAGTCTTCAGTGAGCTCGTCAACAGGCGTGACCTTATGCATGCAAGTAGAAGCTACTTACAGTTCAAAATGGGTAGTACTCATGTTAGGCTTTTGTTCATTTTTTATTCAATCTCGAACATTTGGCACCGATGTATAGCCTGATCAAATTTTCCAAGCAACTGTGGGTGATCGGTTACGCACCAGCACAGTTATCCTGAGTAGGGCTGATACAAGGTTCGCCTAATTATGGCACATTTGTTTGCCCAATGAACCGTCAGAAAGAGCGTATCTCGCCGTACTAATGTGTTACGAGCCCGTGCATTTATAGATTTCCCCAAAGACGCACGGAAAAAGCATAGTCGTGCCCTTAGTGATAAAATCCAGTGCCCTGTCTGATTGCGCTTTAGTTCGAAACGGTTTGGGACCTATTCATTTGTTCCGGAACGAGTGATGGTCGCTCTAAGATTGCGGTGAACGTTCCTTTGCGTAGTGCCAGGATCTTGGGGGTCGCCTCGTTCCCAATTAGTACAAGCAAGCTCACGTTCTGTAGATACGGTTAGACGCAAGTAAAAATAGCAATGGCAAATCCACCCATGCCAAATCCACGGCATGTAATAAACATACCGACGCTACTTCATGCAGCTACAGACCTTAGTGAAGTTCACTGCTGTCGTCGCCATGCTGCGCTCTAATTGAAGTGGGTCCAGTTCTTCACACCCACAGAACAAGTCCGCCAATTAACAGAATAATGAATATTCAAATTATTCAGACGTTTTGTTTCACGATTTTCTTAGGTTCATGCAATACACACATCGCCACGGCGGATGGCTTTTATAAGCAACATGCTGGAAACTTACCACAGCAGCAAGATTTCTCTGTGTGTTTCAGGGGGAAATCCCAGCTTCACAGTCCAGCACTCGCCATTCAGATTTTATGTCGCGTAATTTTTGGCCTTGAACTAAAGAGAGAGTTCTCATGTTTGCAAAAAGCTCTCGCATTAAACTGGCAAACGCGCGCTTGGATATCCGGGAATTCGCCTCCTGATAGTCACGGTGGCTCAACAGCCGACCATTTGTATACATGTTTCGCAAAAATATTGACAGGAAATTAAGGACCGTCAACCACGTAACGACGTGCACTGAAGGTCATTTTTTGGCAACACAGGCCTTTGCTCAGCCTCATTATAAGATAAGTCAGCGAAACTTACCCACAATAGACCGCAACGTCCTCAAGTCTGACTACACTTGGCAACCGCCCCTAGCAGTTTTTCTCACTATTTTAGAGAGCGTCTCATATATTTCATTTGCACTTCAGGCAAATGACCGAATTCTTATGGCTTCCACTTAATGGTGACGCAAAGCAACTGACGATGTTTTTGCAAACAAGCCGTTTTTGATACATGAGCAGGCTACAATGCCACTATACAGTGCAGTAATTTTCACAGTGCCAAGCCCATCAGCTGAAAACTTCCATGCTACATCTCCGTCAAAATAAACGCGGAAGAACAAAGTGATAGGCTACGTCTACACATAAAGTCATACTGTTTAATTTCCAGTCATCATCGGGAAACCTTAGTCAGTTAGATTTCACAGGATCGGGGTATCTGCCCAAACCTCCGGGTTGCGTCCGTTCGCGTCTTTCAGCGGCTGCCGTTTGCCTGAAGGGGACAAGCGCAAAAAAAGTTTGCAGCACTGCTCTTTTGGTTCCCGGTACAGAGTAGCAATCTGGTCAACGCAGGGAGCTGCAGAAAATACCATCTAAAAGTGCTTTGAACTAGGCAATGGATTCAGCATGAACAAACTTCACGGCGAGATCATCTCATGCAGCAACTAACCGAAACGAGAACATTGTCCAATAAAATGCCCGCTGTGAGCTTCGAAATGTACTTACCGTGTCCAGACGTATGTTTAATGGGTCAACTGTGAAAATCCTGTTGGTCGAACCTTACTTGAATATGGCAGAAGTAAACACCAGGTCTCCAATGAGGCAATGATACTCGAGAGGAAATTGGTCAAGCTCTATGAGACGCTTTCCATAATCAACGGTTGCAGCTCGTTGGACACGCTCAGTGAGGGTCGCGGCCGTCCCGAGTCCTCAGTGGGCAATTTAGCTGGAATACTCAAGACCCGGCTCAACTTACGCGCTTTTGCAACACTAAATAGCCTTCCTGATTGGTCGACTAATCAGTGTTGTTACCAGTGTGTATATACCCGGCCTATCTTCTGTCAAATTTTGGGCTCTCAGAGCACTACAGTAGAGTTATCTTGTTCAATTTTCCTTGATGAGCAAACGTATTCCGCCACTACGACGGCAATCGGCATAGTCAGCCACCGCAAAAATGAAGAATGGATAAACAGTGATGAGTATTTTTATGTCTCGGTACTGCGTGAATTTGTAAATTGTCTAAAATGAGTGGGATGTACAGCTTTTTGGTGTTTATACCATTTGTAGTGTCTGTAATCCGTTGTCACATTTACCATTCTCTCTGAACTTAAACCACACTTTGTAACTGTCGCTCACATTGTATCATGACGTTTGTTTTAATGTTACGAATACAGTTTTTTGGCGCGACTTCCCTGCTTTTCGCTGAGTCAGTGAAATTGCATCCGATTGAGCTGATTGCTGTTTACTGAAGTCGTGAGATTGGGTTATTGTGTTTGTGTGAACTGTTAAACGTCACAATAACTCCTTGTGACAATTTTCATCTGTGATAACTGTCCACCGTGGAAATTATTTCTAAAACTCGAACTAACAGTGGAGAGTATCCTTCTTACTCTGGATATATTCTCCGCCGCCGAATACAATTACTGCACAAGATTTCGTGTACTGGAATTATTGGACCTCCAATTTAGTGAGTCTATTACGTTCACTTGTCCGTTCCTTATTGCCATTTGTTATTTCTAAGCTGGTATTTTGGTTGTATATCCTATCGAAAACGCATACATAGGTCCTTGTCCGCTACACATTTCACTTTGCTAACGTTTTTGCTAACCAAGGAGGTGCTAAAAAGTGTTTACCAGCTGCTTCGGATAAACATCCCCATTATTGATCGTGGCATTCGGACTTTGCTTTTTTGGTAATATCGCGTAATGCTCTTCATTTATTTGATATCACGGTCAGTTTACCAGTATCCTTCTAGGTAACCTACTCCAGGCCCATATTTCATCGTAGTTTTCTTGCAATTATTGCCTTACCTTTTCCCCTGAGTTGCGTCAAGCAGCTGGCCCATGACAGTGCCCTTTAAATAGAAAATGTCATTATCCATTAAGTTATGATTTCTACGAAAGATTTTTTAAAATACAAATAGTACGATAAATATCATTATTGGCACTTCAGGAGTGGCAAACGCTGTCCAACCCTTTCGCTTATTTCGATAAAGTAACGTAAGGCCACTACGGGTTTTGCTTTTTGGGGCTTATCTGATTTAAGTTCAAGCACGCCTAATCCTTACAATAATGCGAAAACAACAGAATGTACTTGACAGGCATCAACATGATGCCCAATTAGAATTGTTTTTAACCCATAGAATGATTTGATGTGCCTTTTCACTAAGGATTAATTGGGGTTTTTCCTCAGGATGAGCATGTGCGCCGTTCGCCAGTGATTCTCGCGACCTGCGCTTTATTTTTTCACCTGCGGTCACCAGTTGTAAGCATCTTCTTAAAACGCCATTGCGATGTGTTCTGTTTACACGTGCTACTACCTTTCAGATATAATGACCACTCTTTGTGCTCCGATGTTGCAGGTTGAAAATGAAACCACCAGACCTTAGCTCGGGGTTTGCTTCTGATGCTAAGAAACAGTGAATAAACGCCAAGTTTTATCGCCCGGCATTTTGGCTGTCATGGTATGCATCCGCAATGTACACGCGGGTAAGCAAAATCTTATCTTATTTTCGCGGAATCGAATGCGTCACAAATTTGTGGATTTGTTCCGCGTGTATATTTCTTACTCGAAACTGACATATTACTACGCCTTGTGGTGTTTAAGTATGCCCGATTCCAATTTCTGGTTTCCAAGGAGAGTTACGTTGCCCTAACACAATAGCGTAACCACGTTCTAAATATCCAGGCGGTCTACGTTTGACAGTAATATTCACACACACGCATAAAAAAGCGTAATTGAGTTAGTTAGACGGCCATTAATTACGACTAGCGGAATTTTCTCACAAATATCACACCAGTGTGCGTACATGCATCACCTGGACTCTACCAGAATGAAGAAGTTAGCCACCGTATCAGTCTCACGTTTATCATAATCACCTGGGATTTTGGCGAGTTTTATCCGGTTTGGTTGATCGCCTCAGTTCCACGATGCATTTTAGATGAAATTCACGGAAATGAAAATTGCGCGTTTCGCACGTTTTGCCCCATTCATTGTAAGCCTATGTCAGTTCATATGTTTCAATCGTCTCCTTGCCAGTTCCTTAGCGCTAACAATTTGGATTCTGCATAGATTCAAAAACCATAAGAAAATCTCATGTGGACGCTCTTATAATCGGTTAAGTTGCATTTACAATCCCCAGAAAATGGCCGGCCCCTTTCGACCCTACATACAACTTGCTCTTAGATTGCGAAGTAGCTGTTTTGTGGTAACGCGTATCATCGGCCCCTCATGTACTTGATCGCTTACAGCAGTCGACCTTAATCCGCAGAGAGGGATGCTTGATAACATGAAACCTGCGAACAGTCTTCCAGCTTTTGTTTGGCAGACAACCAGCCCAAACTTTCAAAATTTTGGTTTTCTAAATGATCGGGCCTTAGAATACTAACAATGTGTTTATTTTTAATTTAATTTCGTGGTTTGACACAATATTTCACCACTCTAGACGCATTAGTTTTTCGTGAGTTTGAAATATTAAAAAATTGTCCTTGTTTAGGCCGAAAATTTTGCACTGATTCATTGCTCATCTTATAACCCGTCTGTTGTCAATACAAAACCAGAATATTAAGTTCGGAAGATTTCCAAACTAATTGAACAGTAAGTTAATCATGAAAGCCCTTTTAAGAGGATATCAGCTTGTCCGACCTGCAACAAAGGCTCACCGTACAGATGAAGTTGCCTTCCACTGGCCAGCTCAGCATACACACCCAAATTTTGCCACTTACACTTATCGATCGGTTCCGATCTGCTTTGTTGATGATATTGGAGAGTTGTTAGCTCAAAATTGCAAGAAAATATACGTTTGGGACAGAAGTCATAGATTCAAGCGACCAGGTTCAGTTTAATTTGTCGTGAACGAATAAGAGGAAGCAAGGGACATGAGAGGCATGATTGTGTACCGTCTCACCCACATACGACCGGAACGGCACTATTACGAGCATAACTTGATAAAAGAGCAGGTTGGTGAGAATGACAAAAGCCATACATATTCACGTTCGCCACCGAAGGACACTTACTGCACACACGCTGTTGTCACAGATTTCTCCTTACCCTCCTATGCATCTCCGCTATCACCGATGAGAAAGGTGCTTCCATTCTTAACAAGTGGTTGCAAATCCTATCAGTGCGAAACAAATGGGTTTCTTTCTATTTATCACAAAAACAAAACCCACGTTCCGCTCCATAAGACATGCTACCATAACACAATTCATGTTGCTTGTTGTGTGTGTATTGTTACTTGTGACTCATTTGTCGTTCGATTCATTGATTTTTTGATTTAGACTTTCAAACCTAACTCCCAAACTGTCAGTCCAGCTGCAAAAGATGCAGTGTGTATTATACTACAAGGACCAAACTTGGCAGTAGCATTTGAGTACTCCCCAGTTAGAAGAGCTTCGTTGTATTTGGAATTTGCCCTAAAACCAGGGTGTAACTTGAGGTGTTTGTTGTCCGTTAGTTTCAGTAAACGTGTTGTGATATTTCACTTGCGAGCGTTTTTAACACTACATCTAGCGTTTAGCTGGACTAATACAAACCTTGATAAAATTTGGAATATAAAAGGAGAACGCTAACACACCAGATTCCGACATCGAATCTACTTCGGTTGTTTCTTGCCATGTGCCTACATGGGTAAAATGGAAGAGCAAATTAAAGTTTCTCAGACTTTCTTGTACAAAAGGTGTCTCGAAAACATTTTCCAAAATGAGGTCGTATCAGTGGCACATCTTGACGCTTGTTGTGCAGTTTTCTGTAGCTAAACACATTCCCTCTCGGCAAATTTCGCGGGAAAGGGTAATTTCTTGTAGGAAGAGCTTGAAATACTACCTATCTACCCTATCCATGCACATGACTCGCATTCAGCTTTACTTCACTTACAGCAAGCGATTTCTATCTGGAAAGGTTCGACGGAAGCCCCAATTTTGTACATCACGCCGTGCTGTTTTATTAGCTGCTGCAGAAAAACCTCATTCACCTAAAGCCGGCAATCCTCCATACGTGATTCAGCATATACCGACGGTGTAAGCACCGATTCAATTATCCAGCACCATGTCAGTCGTAAAAAACAACAATGTGTATACTATGAATTTAAAGCCCGTATTAGACACCTGTACATGCACACTACTGAATTTGCCCGCGCTTCGTGACATACGTTCCTTATGCGATCCAAACGCGCGACTGATGAATTTACTTAACTCGCCTTGAATTTTTATCAAGTAAAAACGATGGATAAACACCGCTTACACTTTCTAACGGAACAAACCTCGCTGAAGGAAGCTTGATACGATGGTTGAAGTCTATTAACTCTCACGAACCACTTATAATTTATGGATATTTTTTAAAATGGACTCATGAAAACTTTTTTCGGTACACTGAATAGCAGGACTAATTTATGAAATGCAATAAATTGGTCCAGTAACTGGGGAATTAAATACTCTTGACGGGCTTGTGGTGGAAGGTCTATTGCGGAAGGACACACGAAACCAATTATAAATTATCATTCCAAGAATTGTTTGAAATGCAATCATTTGTCTGATGCGGCTTGTCTTAATAATCTTGGTTTCATACGTATGTCAGATGTTCTTGGCTAATCCCAGCCGTTGACGTTTCCAAAATGGTTATGTTAATTCATACAAACATTGGCAGTTAGGTGAATTTTAAACCTAAGCGCCTCTCCAAAATGCCAATCCGTTTTTTCACCCCAAAGTTTATTTTGAAGTATTTTCAGTACAAACAAAAATCTCGCATTAGTGGCGGGCAAAAATTTGAGAGGCTAAACGTGCCAACCACTGCGCATTTTCGACCAGATTTTCATCATCTGATAATACTACTAAGGTCCCAAAGATTAGTTATCCAGCGGCATTCAGAAAATTTCCCTCAGTGTTGTGCGCAATTCTGGCTGCCATGCATTGATGTCAGGCTACACAAACTAACTGCCAGTTCCTGGTGCAAACACCTGAGTGACGATTGACATCCGTGCAGCCATATGCACATGAACCTGTAGCGGACTTACGACCTTATTAGCGTGTTGGATTGAATAAACGAGCAAAGTAAAAAGACCACGATAAGGAAAGAATAAGCAATCGATAAAAGCTAACGAATGCGTAGATCCAATAGTCCACTACACCTATTACAATGCAGTAACCGGCTGTGAAGGAAATACTCCCTCGTAGAAATATTCCACTGATAATTCAGGTGTGAGTGGTATATTCCACGATAGAAAAGTTATTCTCAGCAAAAAAATGTCACAGGGGGTTAATGTGACGTTCAACATTTCACACAAACACAGAGATCTAGTCCCACTGTTTCAGCAGTCAGCAAACAGTTCAACGGGGCGTAAATNGGCGTAAATCATTCAGCAAGGAGTCAGCAATTCGCGCCGAAAACTTGTGCGCTGCCACATTTTTAGTTTGGTGTAATTACTGGCACAATAAAATAAACGCCATGACAAAATATGTACGACAGTTACTAAATGTGGCTTAAGTTCTGGAAGAAATGGTAAATAAATGCACTACAAACCTCGTTCCAGGGGATGTGGCTTCCCTGCATCCATTTTCATTATAAGCAAGGAGCAGTCAGTCCCAAACAGTCAGAGGCATTATTCATGGAGTCTTTTATGTTGGCTCCCGATCTACAAACCCGAGAGCAACCCAGGAGGGCTGCAATCGTCGTTGAGAAGCGGAAGGTGCAAAAGTTAATCTTGCTGCGTAGAATTTTCTGACTGAGTGCTCGCGTGTTAGTCACGCGCGTCGGCCAGGTTCGTCCAGCTGTCCGCTAAAATTGAGGTACGCTTCATGTAGCTAGTCGACTAGACGCCGTGTACCTCAATATTTCCACGCTAATATCAAGCAGCGCACCAGCAAACTCACTGTCATAGGCAGCTTTACGTTCTTGACATCTATCACGAGGTTCCCAAATATAATGAACGCGTTCGTTACGGTGATTCCTCGGAATTGCTGTCTGGGGTCCGAAAACCGTCCATCCAATTGGCAAGCAATCCCACATTTAGTTAAGGAGTGAAACTAGTTCACCTATTGCGTCCGCGATTTCACTGTAGGCGCTGGTAAGTGCATTACAGCCACAGAACTGCCTGTGAATTTTCCCAATTGCAAGGGATCCACGTTTCACCCCGGGTCGCGATAGCTCAATAAAGTTATACGACCTCTTTCTAATTCTACCTAACTGACGGCCTCGAAGATCCGCCGACTTAAACGAGTGGAACGTATAGAGAATATGCAGGATATCCCTATAGACATAAACATTAGTAACAGCGATATGGCTACCTTAGAATAGCCATCGTTTCCGAAACATCAAATCCATTCGGCGAACACTGAGGGGCACAACACTGAGTGAAATGGCGTATGCGACTGAAAGTTGCCGAACAAGAAAAAAAGTTTCCAAACCCTCGGTCAGAAAAATCCATAGATCACAGAGTAATGTAGGCAGAATAAACAATTTAGTGATGAGAGAACCTAATAGATTTTGGTTTGGGTCAACAAACCAGGTCGCACGCAAGCGTCAAGCGGCCGAGACTTTATAGTGCCTATAGATAATTTCATACCTCGCCTCTTTATTACCCAAAGAGCTTGTAGACTGTAGCGTGGGATGTCAGGAAGTCAGCGGTATTCGACGTTCGACAGGATGTAGCGACGACACACGTCAGTTCTGAAATATGCAGATATACGGGCTGGTATTAATGAACCCACACAGTATACACAGCACACATGCACACAGGTCGGGTGGTACAGGGAAGAAGACCGGAGTGTAGCAACAACGCACGTGTATTAACCCGAACCGAAACCGGAAGGAAGGGGGTGTACAGGGTCGGGTCAAGGTCAGTTAGGGGGTGTACAAGCGGGGTACTCTTCCCTGTCCAGGGCCCGTGGTGATTCGTCCGTGGTGCCTGCAATGGGGGGAAGAGAGAAATGGAGGGGCACGTATAAGGTCATATGAGAAACGGGCAAGCAGATACATTCGAGTTTCAAATGCGTTACAAGACAAACAATCAAGACTGCCGCTTCGAGCTTCCAATTGTGGGGCCACAACAAAATGGTAGTCCATGATCCTATTCACTCTGCTACCCGTGTCGAGTTATCAGTAAATTCACGTTCTGAGCGTGAAATTATTCCGCCCCATGCTGGCTACACACCTCTGGATCCATCTCATGACCGATTTTGACCCATTAATAGCCAATCAGATCGTGAACTTTGCCACACGCTGCCTCCTTGTCCTACTTCGCCGCTTGCTTCGCGATGCTTTACAGGTTGCTGTTCCAAGTCCTGGAGTGTCCAAGTGTGAGGTGTAAGCGGCCTGGATTCTTCAAATGGCCATCGCCAATGATGGTATTCATATTCATCTTGGTGTCCTACTTTCTTATAACGGGTGGTAAGTTTCGTGCATGGTCATTCACTTCTAAGGCTCTAGCTGTTCACCTAACGAGTAAATGTTCACGTACTTAGACTGCATTCTCTGTTTCATTTTCCCTGGATAAACTTAAATACGTTGAGGGCCGATGCTATAACCACAACCTCGTAAACAATCCCTGGGTGGTTCGTCTCATGCAGATTGTACCTCAACGATAAATACCTCTTTTGCGGCTGTATAATTGTACATAGTTGCTGGATAGTGCTTTAGGTATCACTGGTTTGTCGGCACCACTCACAATGCGTGCATACAGAGGCCGTGTAAGTCATCAGAGACTGCACAACAAAACCGTTACATCTTGGGTAAATACAAAGTGTAACTGAAACAAACACTTAAAAACAATTGCAGTGCACATAACCAACATAAGGCGACCATTCAATTCATTGAGCTCCTCATAGGTCAAAAATTAAAAACCTAAGGGCTGTGGTAACGGGGATAATCTTTGTTGAGAATCCGCTCGTTAGGGAAATGCGCGATTGTATGGGATGCGTAGCTACCCCCTGGAATTCTTGCCTGTCAACAAACACAACTGTGACTGAGGACGTGTCCTCCGTCGTTCATCAAAAAGACAAGGCCGAACCCGTTCCCATAAATAAGATGAAGCCAGGTTTCGTGGGAAACCTCGGACAAACAGTACCCAAGCTTGCCGACAATATCCCTCATATCTCTCCAGAGTCATGGGCGCCCCACACTAACCCATGCCAGGAATTCCGATGTTCCCGTCCTTGCCTCGACCTCTAATCCGTAAGAGAGGATGTGGCCCTTAGGTGCGTCGGCCTATGCTTTTTCAGAATTTAAAATAATAATCGTTCAGCTGTAACACCCTTTCGGTGCCTAGCTGCCATACCACCAGAAGGAAGTACGAGGGCTGGGATATTGCCGGTTTGCGCAAGCCTAAACAGGGGAAGTCGAGGAGCACATGTTGGGTTCGGAAGACGGACATTCGGTCAGTAAATTCCCGCTCTAACCACTGAGGCATCTCGCCCTGAATTTGTTAACGTTCGACGCCCCCAATCACTAGTCGTACAAACCATTCCTGAATTCACTTGTTCTTTTCTCCCTTTACTAGTTTCCCTTCAATCGGTCCTTCATTTTGTTTTTCCCGATGTTTTCTGGACAACTACGCGACCCAACTATCCACAGTGCAATAGGAAGAGCAATCCGGTGGGCTTTGACGTATAATGGTCTGGTCCGCAGGATTGAGAAGGCTTCTCACCTCCCGCACAGAAGCGGGACAGGTGAACTATATATAATCCATCCATCTTACTAGGTAGGTGGGTGAACGTTCCGGGAGGTGATGTTCTCCAGAGGATGTTTCCCAGAATAAGAAGTAAAAAGACCTGTTGCACATTTTCTCAGAGCTTAGGTTTTCACTTTTTGTGAAAGAAATGGACATCGGAATGAAGTGAGAAAAGAGTAAGTTTTGGCTTTAATGGGTGTGGGTCCTAGGTTAGCGATTAATGTGGTTAGTGATTGGAGGCGTGCCACGTTGACGAATTCAACAAAACACAAGCCGACAAACTTGACGGCCGTGAGGATGAATGTCAAGGTGGGAAAGACATACCGGAGTTTCTGGTGTGGTTTCGTTGTACGGTCCTTGTAATTCTGGAGAGCTATGTGAGGCATATTGTCGGGTAGTTGGAGTAGTTGTTTTTTTCGAGTTTGCCGTCAAGTAAAGGTGGGTCCACATGATGTATAAAGGTGGTTTGGTCAATTATGATAAGGTAGTGCAACCCACGGCAAGGGCCTTCTTTGAGGGCATATTGGAGAACGAGCACAGTTGTCCCCTAAGGGAACAGTTCTGGCATACGACGGTTCTGCGGAAGGATACATCTGGAGTGAACTGGAGCATGTATCGTAAGCGTGAGTGAAGGCCGTACGGGGTCTTGGTGCAACCAATTCACCCGGGAGATAGAATCTTCTTCCGAAAACTAATTCGATAGAACTTATGCACAGGTCCAAGACACATTCCCATTAGCACTTGGAGCCACCTTCAGCTACCATGAAAGAGGTTTTATCAACCCATCGGCTGCTGGGTTGTAGGCAGCCATGCGCCTGGCGACTACCCCTGAGAAATTAAAATCTCATGAAAGCGTGATTTATCCATAGTGATCAGGTCGGACACCCTTACCTACAGCGTTCTAGGAATGCACTGCCTCCGGTCTCTGCCGAGCAATCGTGTAATGGGACTGCTCCAGTCCATCATGTAAAACGATCGATGCATGTCGTCATATGTTGGCTGCCCAACCAACAGGTCGACATGTACATGTTGGAAGCACGCGTCTGTTGATTATTTGTCGATACACTTTGCTACAGTGGCAGTTTAGAAAACTTTGAGCCCAATGTCGAATGTGGTGTGCTTGTCTTCGGCCAGATAAACAGCTCGGTGATCAGTCTCATGGATGCATACGTCACCTGCACTAACGCATCAGTATTCAGACGCTGATGCTTCATTGCCGGACAAATATAATCCACTTGAAAACTTTGTGGTGAAGAAAAGAATAAAAGTGGATGGCGTAAAGACTTAGTACCAGTCTAACACGATTATTCCGAGGCATCTCTGGACACTCATTTAAACAATCTGGGTAGAAACTGACATCCAGAATTCCGTTGAAATCTATCAGTAGCCACATCTTGCAGCGTCCCCAGACATGCACATGGGGGTCATGCGGACCCTGTCCCGGAAAGCGAGTGGTATCAACAGTACCCCGAACCGTCGTAATCGATTACATACCCATGTATCAAATTAAAGGTTGACTACATCTCTGCTCGCAACACTTGATTGGGAGTGGAGAACGCCACCATTTTCGTCAAACGGTTATTTTGTCTCCGTCCCACAACGGAACACTTGTTTCCTAAGTTGCGAATTTCCCCTCACCAGCTTACACGAGTTATGTATATGGGACAGCGGTTGTCGAACACCTGAAGACGTACCACCTCCGCTACTCGCAGAGGCCACGTCTTACAGCCATGCAGGAAAACAGCCCGTACTGTAGCCAGATAGACACGTTCCTAGATGTTTGGAGATATGGTGCTTTACCGTCATAGGTGTCGCTAATCAACAAACGCGAGCTCAGCCTTAAAGATGCGTTTATTCTCCTTAAGTGTCACGCTACAATCGGAACTACTGCAACTTCCAAGATACGGATAACGCTATACAAAATCGTGTCTCTCTGTAACGGTTGTCGACTGAAGACGTACCACCTCCGCTACTCGCAGAGGCCACGTCTTACAGCCATGCAGGAAAACAGCCCGTACTGTAGCCAGATAGACACGTTCCTAGATGTTTGGAGATATGGTGCTTTACCGTCATAGGTGTCGCTAATCAACAAACGCGAGCTCAGCCTTAAAGATGCGTTTATTCTCCTTAAGTGTCACGCTACAATCGGAACTACTGCAACTTCCAAGATACGGATAACGCTATACAAAATCGTGTCTCTCTGTAAGTGGCGTGTTTAGTGACTGCATTTCCGGGAGCGTGACTCTACAGTTCATGGTTCAAGGCGCACACAAATGGACAGGATGAGTGGTCGGTTCATCCGAAGACACTTGCACCTTCTCTCATTTGAAGACGAGAACGATATCGTCCGCATGTCCCAGATCGATAAGGTTTTCTTCAACAGCTCTTTGGACGCCAGGGTTGTGAAGACCTAGCGTCTAATTAGCTCGTGGGTCACGAAATTCATTGGTACTGGAGCGAGTGTGAACTTCTACGAATACAACGTTGTGTACGGAAGCATTTGGAGAGAAATTCGTATGTTCTCACACGCCCGGAAATCTGAGTGTACAAAGAACAGTTATTCAAAAATCGGCGGGTATTGTTAAGAATCTCAGATGCACCCAGATGGCCCAAGGGTTCAAAATCACTGGCCAGAGGATCCCAACCCAGGCATCTCAACTGCTCCCGTCTAGGCTCGTGGTATGATAACTGTAGCCTGAAGGTATGCTAAAGCTGAGCTATCATTATTCTCATCACTACGCTCGGATGAGCAAGATTGTGTTGGACGTCGAAGACTGCGATGGAATGTCGAGGGCACCATGTGATTGTGTACCCTCGATGAAATGTCACCGCGAATGTTGACAGCAGGCCAACTTCGATCTGTAACGGGAACTACTAGAGGAAAAATCGTTCATCTGTAGCACCCTTTCGGTGCCTAGCTGCCGTCCTACCCGAAGAGGCATGAGAGCTGGGTTACTGCCAGGCGGCCAAAGTCTAGGTATGTTCAGTTATGATCTAGAGGTTGGGTTTGGACCACGGACCTTTCGATCACTAAGTTTCCACTAAACTATCCCGAGATCTCTGAATTTCTATGCTGATCACTTATGCGCCCTTTTTTGGAGACCGGTCGATGCCGGGAGAAGAAAAAGCATGTGCGCCATCGACGGAGATCAGCGTTTGGGTTCATCATCATCATCATCGGCAGTATGACATCAGTATTCAACACCGATGCTTCACTGTCGTACAACCATGATTTATTTGAAAGCCTTATTGTGAAGAAAAGAATCAAGGCGGACGGGAAAGGGACTCAGTGCTGTCTTACTACAATTCTTCCAAGGTGCCTACACCTCAAAACACCCATTCAGACAGTCTAGGTAGAAATTGACAACATGAACGCACGCCAGATTGATTAGCAGCCATATCTTGCAGCGTCTCCAACCAGGTGCAACGGGGATCGAGCGGTCCCCATCCTGTTGGACGAGTAGCACCGACAGCACCCAGACTTCTCGTAATCTCTTTCGCACACCCCTGCCAGGTCAAGGGTTGGCCGCCTCTCTGCTTCTGCCACTCTGTGTTAGGCATGGGAAACAGCACTCTCGTCGGCAAACGATGGTTCGGCATAAGCAACACATGTCCCAACCAACGCATCTTCTGGCGCTGGACACATTCTTCAATGGAAGTACCCGTTGATCAACCGAAAACTCGCTTTTTAACTGCCCCATTACGGATTCCCCGGCACTAACCCACAAGAGCTATGGTTCTGAGACGGTTGTCGAACGCCTGAAGGCGTCTCAGTTCCGCTGCTCGAATAGGCCAAGTCTCACAGCCATACCACAAAACAGCCCGTACTGTAGCTTGATACACACGTCCCTTCAGATTCAGGGATAAACCATTCTGACGCCATAAGTGTCTCAAGTTAGCAAACGCGGCCCGAGCCTTGCAGATTCGTGCATTCACCTCATCTGTCACACTACAGTCAGAACTAATAAAACTTCCAAGATACGTAAAACGCTCCACGATTTCCAGTACCTCTCCCTGGATTGTAAGTGGCGTGTTCAGTGACTGCACGTCCACAAGCATGACCTTACGCTTTGTGGGTGCAA
>NW_008751802.1:684473-705829 GCF_000715545.1 Opisthorchis viverrini
CAGTCTAGGTAGAAATTGACAACATGAACGCCAGTGATATTGATTAGCAGCCATATCTTGCAGCGTCTCCAACCAGGTGCAACGGGGATCGAGCGGTCCCCATCCTGTTGGACGAGTAGCACCGACAGCACCCAGACTTCTCGTAATCTCTTTCGCACACCCCTGCCAGGTCAAGGGTTGGCCGCCTCTCTGCTTCTGCCACTCTGTGTTAGGCATGGGAAACAGCACTCTCGTCGGCAAACGATGGTTCGGCATAAGCAACACATGTCCCAACCAACGCATCTTCTGGCGCTGGACACATTCTTCAATGGAAGTACCCGTTGATCAACCGAAAACTCGCTTTTTAACTGCCCCATTACGGATTCCCCGGCACTAACCCACAAGAGCTATGGTTCTGAGACGGTTGTCGAACGCCTGAAGGCGTCTCAGTTCCGCTGCTCGAATAGGCCAAGTCTCACAGCCATACCACAAAACAACCCGAACCGTATCTTGCTACACACGTCCTTTGAGATTCAAGAACGCCATAGGTGTCATGGTAAGCAGCCATTAGTTCCATAGTACTTTGGTACCATACCTCAGTCGCTTTGAGAAGGCCAGTAGGTTTCATTTGACGTCGGCATATTGTCGAAGGACGCTGCTTCCGATTGCAGTTTAAGTCAGTGGCACGCGATAATATGTCATCGCGAGTTGTGCCGGTGATATTGACGACTACCGACTTCAGTTCCGCAAATTCTGCTCGCGTCAATTTGGTTAGTTTCAGCTTTTTGGCTTTTCCTTTAATAAGGTCAGTGTGAGGCTGCCTAATCTTTGTATAGTAAGGGCAGCGTCATGAATAGAGTGGACCTTGCGTGGTGTAATGGTTTTCGCACCTCAGCGACCCATTAAGCTATACTCGGGGGCCGTCCCGGCGACACTCACAGAACCTCTCATATCAGTTTGTTCAGTGGTTAGAGGTCTGAAAAACAGCCTCATTGTCCTCCAGGTTGGGAGTTCTAACATGCGTGGTGACATTTTCCGTAAAAATGGTAATGTACTTGCATTACTAGCCAAACACCGCTGTTTGCAGACAGGTTTTTGAGCTAAAGCCGTCGGTTGATGATCCTAATCGTCCTCCTGTCTAAGTGTAGTTCCTTGACAGTATTTCAGCCCAGGTACAACCATGAACTGCACATACAAATAAACACATGCCACACCGGCCATCGCCTGGTGCAATCAGCCGTGTTGCCCTGCTGCATACAGCAGGACGGGTAAGCGAAAACATGCTACTGCTGACGCCTGCCTTTTTTCTCTATCACACTTCTTTCCCCCCTCTCCACATCCATTTAATAACTCCATCATTGCAGGCTCAGCACTTAGGACGGATGACTCCGTTCGTGCTGCAACGGTTTTGCAAACAGCATCTGCGCGTCATCCGGCGCCGACATCCTCAGGTATTTCGAAATCACTATTCAAGCCTCGACGTCGCTGCAGAGGTTTAGCAATACAAAGTGCTTCAGTTCATCGTATGAATTATCTCTGTATCAGACAGAAACACAAGCGTAGCCGTTCGTTTGACAGGATAGGGATGTAGATGCCACTGTGACGACTGAGAAATTTGGGTAAATTTTCCAATTATGCAGTCTCATTACGGTAGAGTTAATGAAACTACAAAAACTTCCTGTATCGACCAGAGCACGGAGAGCGATGCCACTGACTTCGATAGTTGCGACGGCATATGCAGGGCAGGTGGGTGCTGCTGCAATGAATAATGATGATAAAATGGGCTTCGTCGTGCCACTTGTGTGGAACTTGGTGGTAGCTTTTGAACGGCACACGCGGCGGAATTGACCGCGTCTACTACAAAGATTACGGATGGCTTTTCGAGCGGGACTGTTTGGACGAGGATGTGTATCACAACCGCAGAAAGAACGTGTTTGGATGGATTTTACAGCAGCAGTGGTCGGATCGACATGTAGTTCGAGATTCGAGTGGAATCGTAGAGCAGAATACAGGTTCGTTATTAACATATGACTGTGACTGTTTGTGAGCCAATTAGAAGAATCTAGCAAGCTGATATGCTTGGTCCAGAGTAAGTTCGCTCTGTGCTAGAAGTTTTTCGCGGATTGACGTGGACGCCAGGCCGTTAATTATAGCATTACGCACGCACTCATCTAAACATTCAGTTGCAGATACCGATTTGAACTTAGTCTTTGGCTAATGATTTCAGTGTTCTTACGACCTCTCAATATCCTGTCCGTTCTCCTGCATATAGGTCTGCAGCAGGTAGCGGGCATATATGACATTTTTGGGCGGACATATGATTTTCGTAACGTGTCGTTCGCAGATTCATAATTGATGTGATCAGCAATGTGGTCGTATACCAGCGGATCCACAAAGTGGATGAGTTTCGGGTTTGTCTGGTTTAGAAGATTCGACAGCTTTCAGATAAGTGTCGAAGGTACGAAACCAGCGATTTCCGCGTTTTGCCGCATCTGCGGAGTTTGGGTCAGCGTCGAAGAACCGATGTCGTAGCTGCGGGTGGGTTGTGTTCCTGGACAAGTAAATTGAAACGTTTAGAATGAGTCTGAGAACGAGTTAGAACAGAGTCCGGGTTTTCGAAGATAAACATTTCACTTGTTTAGGAACAAGCTTGGATGAGCTAACAGTGTAAATAAAGGCGTTCAATAGGAGTACATAGGGTAAAAAATTGTTCAGCTCTAACATTCTTCCGGTGTCTAGCTGCCATGCTATCTGAAGGAAGCACGAGGGCTTGGATACTACCAGGTCGCCCAAGTCTAGGCAGGGGAAGTCGAGAAGCAGAGGTCGACCTCCGGGTCAGTAAATTCGCGCTCTAACCACTTGAGCCATCTAGGGTAGGCATAATAATATACCGCAGTGAAGCACCAGTGCCAACACTGGTGTCTTTGATGATGATGTATAATAATAAGCACACAAAAGTCACACTGGACTCGCTTGGCATTGATGTGTACTGTGTATCAGAAACAAGAATTCAAGATGCAATCACAGTGGTCGAACCAACCGTCCCATCACTCTCCACTCGCTTCCGACTGCGCACCTCTGGTGATCCAAAGGCTTTTGCGACAGGGCGTGCAGGAGTTGGTATCATCTTAAGTCACCGGGCGGAAGTATCCTTGCTTGACTGTATACCCGTTGATAGTTGCTTCTGTGCGGTTCGTCTGGCAACGTCTGTGAAGGAGTCTTACGAATGGAATGTCGACCAATGTATGTTTGTCGTGTCTGTTTACGCCTTACTGACTGTATCTTTGACACCATCAATGACAATTTTTACGACGCCCTGGATGCTTTGTTGCGGTGAGCTGAAAGCCGAGATATCTTTGTGGTTACCGGAGATCTAAACGTACAAGATAGCGCATCCGAGGCTCAATTAGGTGATCGATATGGATTGGGCTCGTTACGTACGGATAATTGTGAACTATTGGTTCAGTTGGGTGCTGATCACAGGCTGTTTTTATACAGTACGAACTTCCCGAATAGATGAAATCGTCTGGCCATATGGTGTCTTCGACGGTACACCGGCCACAAACTCAAATCGATCACATTACCATCAGTTGCCGATGGCGCGGATCAACAACTGACTGGGACACATTTGTGGGTCCTGACCCCGCACCCGTCCGGAGTCACCTCACCCTACGTTTCCCTGGACCGTGTAAGGTGTGGACTAGTCGATTGGCAAGTGAGAGACTGACAGATCCACCCGTTAGACGATTTTACCGGAATCTCTTCTAGAGTCTCCTCTTAATGTCTCACCTGAACTCTTACTGGGTCGAGATTTTCACCTCTTTGCATAGTGCATAACGTCTTATGTATTCTCACATTTCCGCATGTGTGAGACTATAGAACGAGCTCTCCAAAAGCTTCCGTATATAAAGCGGTGTCTGTCAGTGGTGCACACTTTCTCCATTCCTATTTCATTTCTTGACCGATGAGATACTGAAGCAAACACTGGAAGGTCTTCAAAGCTCTGGTTTTCAAATAGCCTTTGACAAAAACCTTGTCGATTTGGAATGTGCAGACGACATCGTTCTCATCTTCGAAGAGGAGAAGAAGGCGCAGGCGTTTTTGGATGAACTGACCAAAGTCGTCCAGTTCTTTGCACCCACGAACTTTGAGGTCATGCTGGTGGGCTCGCAGTCACTGAACGCTCCTGTTAAAACCCAGGGAGAGGTACTGGAAGTTGTAGAACGTTTTACGTATCTTGGAAGTTGTATTAGTTCTGCTTGTGGTGTGACAGATGAGGTGAATGCACGAATCTGCAAGACTCAGGTCGTGTTTGCTAATTTGAGACACCTATGGCGTCAAAGTGGTATATCCCTGAATCTCAAAGGACGTGTGTAGCAAGATACGGTTCGGGTTGTTTTGTGGTATGGCTGTGAGACTTGGCCTATTCGAGCAGCGGAACTGAGACGCCTTCAGGCGTTCGACAACCGTCTCAGAACCATAGCTCTTGTGGGTTAGTGCCGGGGAATCCGTAATGGGGCAGTTAAAAAGCGAGTTTTCGGTTGATCAACGGGTACTTCCATTGAAGAATGTGTCCAGCGCCAGAAGATGCGTTGGTTGGGACATGTGTTGCTTATGCCGAACCATCGTTTGCCGACGAGAGTGCTGTTTCCCATGCCTAACACAGAGTGGCAGAAGCAGAGAGGCGGCCAACCCTTGACCTGGCAGGGGTGTGCGAAAGAGATTACGAGAAGTCTGGGTGCTGTCGGTGCTACTCGTCCAACAGGATGGGGACCGCTCGATCCCCGTTGCACCTGGTTGGAGACGCTGCAAGATATGGCTGCTAATCAATATCACTGGCGTTCATGTTGTCAATTTCTACCTAGACTGCCTGACGACCAGTTTTCTGGGCAGAAATGTGGGCAGAATTTGGCATGGCAGAGAGGAATGAAGGATGCTGCGAAAGGTTTGGGCGCTGTTTCCCAGGATAGAGTCCACGTGACCTCCCCCTGCGTGGCTGGTGACACTGCGGCTAACCGGTGTCAGCGGCACTCTTGCTGTCTATTTCTGTCCAGATTGTCTGACTGAGTATTGTGGGTGTAGGCAACTTGGATGTTATTGGTAGGTCAGCCCCAGGTTTCCACACCGCACCATTTATTCTTTCAACTTTATTCACATAAATTGACATGGTTGTATGGGGGGGGGGCGAGATGGACCAAGTGGTTAGAGCGCGAATTTACTGACCACGGACAAAACGACAGAACGACCATTCGTTCGCACAATCGTTGATCATAAGCGATGAATAATTCAACACTGTTCATCAACAGAATATCGGAAAGAACCTAATGAGCCTCAGTGGAACATTGATACCAACCCGAGATCAGCAAAAGAAACCCGGCGCAACTGTGTATCTATGGTGTTTTGTGGTTCAGAAACGTGTCTTATGTAGGGAATATATGAAGGCTCTCCATGATCAAAACTCAATGTCTCCGAAGCATAGGTCGAGCCTAATGGGAAAACCGTATTAGCAGTGTACAAGATTTGAGGTACAGGAGATAGTTTTAGAAAGAAAAGAGGTTGGATGAGTTGCTTACACTTAATGGTTTACGCTGGTTAGGGTACGGAATATCAGAAGACCGCCTATTCCACAGGCAATGTGCTGAGTGGAAACGATGAAGAGGCGTACATTCTGTGGCATCCTATAGCTGGTATCAATGTATCCTTCGTACGCGGTTTATAACTGATAAACTGAATTCGACTCAATCCAGTTGCTTTTCACAGAATGACGAAAAGAGTCGTTTTTGACTCATGTGTGCGTTACTATAGCCACAGTACAGCCTACAGAGCTAAAAAAATTATCTTTCAAGTGAAGCACAACGTATTTTATGGTGAAATGAGCTATCGGCTTTAGACAGCCGTGAATTGTATCAATGTCCGTGTGCATAACATGACCAGTCGCGTCAGAACTAATGTGGACTAGCTTGGCTTATATATGGTGTAAGGAATTCGTCACAAGGTTGTGCTTTGCACAGAGATGCTAGTTGCCCATTTCTCATGGGTAGCTTCTGCGCAAGACATTTTGGTGCAAAGTCGGCATAGCAGCAAAACCAGGACTACATGTTCAATAACACCGAAATTACGAACAACGCATGAGACTTGCATGGGGTTGATGTAACTATTACCTTTTTAGTTCTCGTAGCCCATATGTATATATTTCAAGTCTAGTTTGATATTGTTAGGCACTAACAACCTAGGTTTTGTTATACGCCATACTTTGGCCTTTCAGTAGCCTCGGTATCTTCTTTAGTAAATTTATCCCTCCAGATGTCAACAGACATGGGAAATACGACAGACTGCTTCCGAATGCCGGTATCTCAGATGGATGTAGCTACTTGTGGTTTGGGCACTGTGGGTCTTCGTGTCTTCCTGGTCGAGACTCAGCGACAATCCTGCACGCGGTTGCAGTCCCCACAGGATGTACAGTGGTAGGCGTGCTGCTACTACATAGCTTAAGTTTGTTTATCGTTCGCTAGGCTTTCCTTAGACATAGTTCCTATGGATACCGGATTAACCTCGCTGACGGCATTTTATCCGGGCGCGAAGTCTTCATCAGGCTTGTCAGTAGTATCATATCACGGAAAATTCTTCGTTATTTATGATGTCCGCCTACCTGAACCGGCATGCGGCATATTCTATTGGAGGATATCAAAATAGAGGTTCATTTGACGTATAATCGTCGGTTCTTTACTTCATGGATGTATCCTTTTGCTCTAATTAACCACCCCATTTCCCCTACCCACATTCTTGTTTGAATGATATTTAAGCAACAAAAATTACAACCGGTGCCTTGCTCCCCATGATGATTTGATTTTAAGGACTGTGTGTCATATTAGACTTGATTAGTGCGGTGAACTCACATTAATTACTTTGGCCTAAGTGATTTGAATGTAAGAAATTTCTGTATATTCAGCCAATGTAACTTAATTAGCAACGTTCTTTCGTGGTAATGATGGGTGACTGAGTCAGTGCTTCAGTGCTAGTCAACTGAAGAAGAAAATCTGCGTTCGTTCCACTGTTGTATGGTAGTTAAGCACTAGTATGTACTACAATTGTATTTCTCTCATTGATGGTGATGATGACGAAGAAATGTCGACTTATACTGGTACGCAAACTTGTTTGGCGCCTTTCTAAATTCTGCATTGTTTACTCCAGCGTGACTGCTGGGTCCTTCTCTTAGTCACCTCCGCAGTTGCTTCAGTCGATCCTTGTGTACCTGAAGTGCTTCTATTGTTTTAACTGCATGGCTGAACAAAACAAACGGAAACATCACAAACAAAAGATTCAGCTGGGTTCCAGGTGATTAGTTTGCAAACGAGTATATTTCGCCAAACTGATCTTCCTTATTCGATTACCGCAACGTGTGTCCAACTTCGGTTATGCAAAGCGAAATATTTTGAGAGTTAGCCGATTGACATTGGACTGAATTCGTATAGTTACTGGCCGATTACATTCCCACCTCGATGCACCTTGCTGCTATCCTAATCTGTGCATCCGCACACGTAGACATCCAGCTGTTTCAGCTGTCGTCCCTACAGACCATGATATAAAGCAAGGAGGAAGGCCGATCCAGGTTATCTCTTGCAGTTGTTTTAACCGTTTTACACGTCGTCACGTTCAGTTTTACTTCACTGGGTTTGCAAACCACAAGGAAACTTCGTCAAAGTCCAAGATTTTTCTCCAGGAGTCATTAACATCTACGAATGAGCAGTTTTTCATGGTTTTCTCTCTGTACCTTTCTAATTCAGGAGTTATTTATGACATGATCGTTGGTCCACCCAGTATGGGTTCAGAAACGGATGCCAGAGGAAATCAAAGACCGGTTAGTCCGTTGTCAAATTCTTGTACTCATAATACTTGTTAGGTAGCTATAATGGTTTGGCGAATGAATAGCCAATATATACTGGAAGGGCTTGCTGCAAGTTTTATGTTCACTTTGGGGAGTATTGGCTTCATTGTGATGGACAAGATGAATGAAGCGCGTGTTACGAAACTAAATCGCGTGTTATTGATGGCATTTGGTATCAGCTGCATAGTAATTTCCTTCATCACACTAAGGATTTTCATAAAATTCAAGCTACCGTAAGTTGTGTTCTCTTCTTTTCATTACTCCGTATAGCTCATATATGTAATGAATGTACCTCAGGATTGGGGCTGCTGTGAACACTGTACATCTCCGTTTGATTTGGATTCCATCACGTTTTATACTTTATAAACTGATTGCTTTGGTTTATATTTGTTCTTTAAAAGGAAGGGGGAATTGCGTCCAGCTTTGGCGCATTTGGCCTGTGTACTGTGGAGCCATCCGCACACCTTTATTCTATCACAGCCGTACTGTCAGCTCGTTTGAGGGGAACGTTTCGGAGTGGATGGCATGTCTGCAAACAGCCTTCGGTTGGGATTTGTTCGATCTGTCTTTTATGGTTGAACTGGGTGACACCTTGTACTCCTAATGAATCTGGTATATTAAAACTGAGGACCAACATCAACTGGATTCATGTAACCACTTTTTTATCAATCCCATAAGGCGGACAATATTGGTTCCACAATTGTTTAACCATATCGGAGATGTGACTTTTCTCGGTGAACCAGTTTTGCCAAGTTAGAAAGCATTTGGAGAATTCGATCGTATTTTTTAACCTTACGACTTGTTATTGTCTAATTTCCAAAGCCAATGTTTATCTAATTGAATAGCGTAAATTGACACTGGGGCCTATTGTCAGTGCTGCAGTTTAATGAGACTCCTAAGATATAAACATGCGTTTTTTCACATTTGTACGCTTGACTGAGACGAACTTTTACGTAACACAAAAACAATCAGTCGAGTAAACGCATATTACCTTTTAAGCGAACGCCATCGGTAAGTGGTTGACGCCTGCGGCCATCGCATGCCTTGTAGCAATCTGGGACAATACTGCAGACGGATGGACGACATCTTCGTCTTTGTCTATTTGTAAAACAACATGCCTACTGTAAATACTCGTTTGCATACCAATTCGGTTTTCATCGGTGACTCACTTGAGATTCCGCTGGGTTCCTCGGTTGTGATACTCTTTTTAAACTGAATGTGCTGCACCAGGTCGCCTCATGTTTCAGTTGGCACGATGTTCTAAATAACGAGAGCCACCAAAGAGTTCAGAAACATTATTAGCAGTGTGTCACGTTTAAACATATACAAGGATTGTCAGGACGAGTCCCGGAAGCCGATTTGAATATTTTCATTAGTGATTCAAACCCGTATTTTCCTCCCAACTTGGCCATCCGGGGCCTTTTATGGAAAGCTATTGTAACAAGCTGGGCAGCTCAAGACGTAGAATGCCTACATTTCGCAGCCGATTATGTGTGTTTGAACAAACGCGGTCTGAAAACCCGCGAACCCAAGCATAGCCGCGGGGGATTCCACAAGTTTTGTTGATGATTCCTCGAATTATGTTTACGTTTAAGCCATAAACCAGGAAACTTCTTGTCCTAAGGAAGAGGTACAACGAGCGCGAGAATGCTTGCTGCGATATTGCGACAGTTCCCGAGGAAAACAAATGATGAACAGTAGATCAAACCAAAAACTCGTGCCTTTTGAAAGAACAGTTCGACAAGTCATTTAAATGCCCGGGTGAATAGTCACCACTTTCACATTGACTTAAATGATGAAATTTTTGTAACAGTATTTTCCTCAGTTTAGTTCTCAGTCTGTGCCTTCGAAGCTAGCTATAGCGTCAAAACAACCACCAAAGATACACAACCTGTATTAACACCCAGCATTCGGCCAATATCGGGTCGTGATTGAATGTTGGGTCCGAACTTTCGGCGAATCAGGTCTTGGCTTGATGCCGGACCAGCATCGAACTTTTGGCTAATCTAGCGCGAGATAGGCTTCTCGGCCGTAGCAGCACCTGACTGCGAGCGGTAAAGTGGGATCCGTGTGGAATTCCGCCTAACGGAAATAAACTTTCAACACGATATCAGAAGTTCGTTTGCTGTCCCGTGTTGGAATTGAGGGAAGCGACAGATTCGTGAGAACCAAGCTGGGTTTCGCCCTGGTCGAGGATGCACCGACCATATCTTTACCTTGAGACATTCTTAAACAGCACTACTTCTTCAGACGTCCCACGTTGGACGTTTTTCTGGATTTGAAAGCTGCTTTTGATTTTATGGATCGTCAGCAACTTTGGGAGTGTCCGACGATCAGAGATGTCTCTTTCAAATTTCTCTCCCTTATGAGAGCACTATGTGCGAACTCTTGTGGGTGCGTGCAAGTATACGAGGAGCTCTGACCTGAGTTCACCACATCCAGTGGTGTAAGACAAGGCTATCCTCTATCCCCTTCAACTTTATCATTGATATGCTGTTTGAAATTTCTCTGCCTGCCTCTGAAACTTGCTGCTCACGCTGAGTTTGCGGAGTATGTGGAATCCCCGAATAAGTGCAGCCTTCGGTTTGGAAACATTATTCGTTCCATAGTGCTACTCTTAAGGAATAGACATCGCCGCACAAATGCAAAGCACGTCTTATTTGTCAAAAAGATGAAAACTTGTGGAAGGCATAGTGACCAGGTAAACCAGAGAATTTCCACCATCAGAGCTCAATTTTAACGGGCCGTTTACAGCCACTACCGAACGACCAGGTTAGGGACGGTCACGAGTTACTTGGATGATTCTGGCACTCAGGTTCCTACCACTGAAATGTGTACCATGGCACAGAAAAAGAAATTAATCACAAGACTAAGGTTTGAATTTACCCGTTTGTTATCAAATCTTGCGCGCCTCAGATACCTGTGAAATGAAGTTTTTTGAACACTAGTCTTTGAGAATACGTTCTTGAGGCCGTGCGTCCAACAAATAGGTCTACCATCAATGGTTTGATGTTACTGGACTCGAGCAGCAAATCCAACATTGTTAACTCCAGTGATTTGGACACTTCCTCCACCATCAATAGATGGACATCTTCAAAGCCATCATTGCTCCCAAACACCACCAAGAATAGTGCTGTAGTCGAGGTTATCAACTGAAAACCTGGATTGCCTGGGTTCATATGGTGTCTACACTGAAGGCACTGGAAACAACCGTAGCTAATACCCTGTTGTGGTGGTCGAGCTTCTATGTTGCAATGATCTTACGGGCTATATTAGTTGAAACTCAATTCCTCAATAATGCCAGGAATGGCAGCGTGGAGCAGACCGGTGAAAAGCGATTAACCATACTGCGAAAAACACGAGTCTGTTTGCACGTAAGGCTGTACTTCCCTCTGCGACAGTAGTATGAAGGTAGTAAGGTGCATCCTCCAGGCGACCAAAGTCCCTATTTCTATGAAGGCTGTGATGGTATCTCCCTCTGAGGAAATACAGGTTACAAAAGGGAATTTATAAAACTCACTCCGATCGCCCAACGGCTGTTCATGATCGCCGGCGCATTATTCAAGTAACTGCTATGCGCTGTCGTACTGGGAGTAAAAAATATATGCCTTTCTACCGGTGTCATGAGGCCAGTTCAGTTCCTTGCACCCAAGTGGAGCAAACATTTGAGTCGTTTACTTTGGGAAAAGGTTCCTCAGGAGACCCTAACAACCACTGCCTCCCCGCTCAGACTTTTATATCGGGGACTCAGCGTGAGGTATCTCACCCAAAAACCTCTTGTTCGGCATGGGCAACCAGGAAGTATCATTTACGCTTACGGCTCTCCATTCGTTGACTTCTGCGCAGTCATTCATCCAAATCTTGACTCATCCAGCTATCAATTAACCCCTGCTTCCTAGATTCCATCCAGTAAAATAAATCAAACTAAACCACCACTGAATTCAAATGTTTTGTTTCATATCGGGGTATTCAGCGTGCGTGCTGTATGACAAGTTGGGCGCCAAGTAGCTCTTCCTCGGACCTTGTTCTCTCAATAGGTTTGTTGTGTATCCGAAACACCCACAAAACCCCACTTCGGCCATTCACCTCAAACCGCTCGGAACGAGTCCAGATTCCTCGCATTACTTTTCGGGTGTCTGGTGGTCCCAATGCGATGGCTGAAGATATTTCCTGTGTGAGACTTGCGCCTAGCCTCATGGCTGAGTGGACTGGGTTCCAGTTAATCACCATCTTTGCGCTGTTCGGTTGACTAATTTAGTCAAGACCAATGTATCTCGATGTGGTGAACGGTGTTTGCCTGTTGTGTCAGCATACGCTCCGACGGACGACAGCTCTGGCTGAGAGAGTCAACTATACATATTTATCACAGTTGCTTCGGTCAGAAGAAATGACATCGTGGTTCTGGCATGTGATATGATGCTCTTGTCGGTCCACTAGGTCCTAAGGAAGCCTATGTTGGCGGCCGACTCAGAGTTGGCGCTAACTTCTGTTACAGGTTAGCTCTAGTTGTGTGCTGAATATCAATTATTTCTAGCCAGCACAAGCGTTCACACTGTGTAACTTGAAGACCATCAACTGCAAACCAGCCTTGTGTTCTTTTGAACCACGCGGCAGTCAGCTACTGGATCAAAGCCTCGATACAAGGTTGTCGTTCATTTCAGCGCACACCATTGGAGTCTTGTCACGGTATTGTGCGCGCACAGACATCTGTTCGCCTCCCGTTACGAACACGTTGGCTGATGCGAAGCATCTCTGCAGTGTAACGATATCGAGTTGACTTGACCGAGAAGCCCCCAAAACCGAGGGTGTACAATGGTTGTAATGGTGATTCAAATGACAATTGGAGAAAAGTGGAAAGTCATGATACTGTCTATCCGAGGTCGCTCATACACCCCAGTGAACGCTGGGTCGCATCACGAAGGCGGGCTAATAACAAACGTCTATGATGGTGCCTGCAGATATTCCAAACACCGAATACTGAACAGCCTAAGGATTGCTAGGGAGCGGTGGTGGAGAAATACAGAACGCTTTTGCAACGGGGGACGATCGCGCTAGATAATCCGAGAAGGGTGGGTGTCAGTGAAACAGTCTCCGAGAGAGGCGAGACCTCAATTTCTTGACAGAGACGTCGCCTTTAACGACGGGCTAAATACTAAAAAACAGTTCAGTTGGGTCCCATCAACTCATCCTCTGGAAGAACGAAATGAACCGGAGTGGAATGTGGACAGCAGTCCGTCATCGCCGACGGAAGCTCAGTGTGCAATCTCAGCACACTAAAGCACCCTGCATTCTTCAAAAAATTTAGCGAGTCCATAGTAACCTAACGGTCCTGCTGCAAACGATGCGCAATGCGGAAAAAATGCAGACAGAACGGAGCGCGTCGACGATGATTCCCATCCTGAAAAAGGGTGTAGAGCAATCCGAAAACCACCGGGTCTTCGGGCTAGTGGCTATATCTTTCAGGGTGTTCTCTGGTATTACCCTACGAAAGATTAACCGTTGTCGGGAATGTGAGTTGCGAGAATCAAGCTGGGTTTCCTCTTGACCGGAGTCACATCGGTCATATCTTCATTCTAGAAATGTTGGGACTGCACCACGCCCTCCGGCAAGCAACAATGATTATCCCTCTCGATCTGAGATCTTTTGACACCGTTGGTCGTCACGAAATGTGGTAGTCTGTCTCTTATGACCGTTTTACATGGGCGCGTACGTATCTAAGGCAAGTTCATCATATCCAGTGGTGTGAGGCAAGACATCCTCTATCTCCCTTTCTCTTATTCAAATGGAGTAGCAGACAAGTCCTAGGATACGGTGGTCCACGGAGGGCACTACCATAACGTAGACTTTGATAGTATTCTGCCCAAGCAGAAGTGGTGTAAACCCGTTTCAAATTGATATGGTCCATCGTACTTCATTCATAGCATTTTTAACTCTAGCCTCTTGTACGGTCGTGTGCCTGATCCAGGTTTGCTTGAAATATCACCGAAATCCAAGCTCCATCACAATGACAGACATTCTGGGACTTCCAACCGACCAAAAGAAACAGGAACCAACATGCATGGCTTATTGGACATGGTACCGACACACTAAATAGTACGGACACGAAATTCGTGCGTTTTGGGAACCGTATTCCTTAATGGATTAGTGGAAATTAGGCTAGAAAGCGGTACTAACTGAACCCAGACACTGCCGGCTCATGTCTGAATTGGACACACCGGTGGTTACCATCTCCTTTACGAAGTGAAGCTGCATGTTCATATTTTATTTATCACCAATGAACAGGGGTATAGCAACGAGCAAGCAAATCACTTCATCCCTGCTGCGCATGAAAAACAGAACTAAGTGACGATACTACAAACAACTGTTTAGTTGTTAGTTCGAAGTCTCACCTATGCCAACATGACGGCCGAAATGAAGAACCAAGTCAAAATGGGGCTCACAGACCAGTCAATCTTAGAACTCAATGCACACAAGACTGTCCTGAGTGAGCACACATATAACGTCCCAATGTTCCAAGCCACAGCTTAGAAATTTGAAAATTCTGTCAGAATAGACTTTATCATACAACACTATCAAATACATTTAAGAAAACGCCCGGGCACAGTGGACAAAATAGCTTGTTTCCAATCACGACCATTGTCCAAGTACGCTAGTATCAGTTCCACGACCTGATTAACGGTTAGCACGGGACTCCTGAAGCTTCCGTTGGTCGATTCAATAAATTCGGGAATCGGCAAGTGGACAGCCTTACATTGTTGAGCGTTCGCCTCTTCCAAACTTTTCCCCTGAAATACAGTAAGATAATTTTAGCCAATGAAAAATGACTGTTGGTATTGGTTGTACGAAATAGCCAAAGGCACATTTCATCTCAGGGTCGGCGGACGGACTATAAGCCTCCACAAGCACGATCCAGGCAGTATGTGACAAGCGGCTGGCGCTAAACTGTTAGATTTTCTGTCCGACCAGTGACCGAAACGACCAGTTGGGATGTGTGTAAAGCAGATCACTAGCCACCACAGAGGAAAAGTTAATAATGGTGACTGAAACATTACATTTCGAGCGCAAAATCAAGAGTGTACTCCAATAGTTATATTGGTTTCCTTGAACAAAGTATCGCATAAGTGAGTCATGAAACTAATGGAAAGATTAAATTCAAAAGAGATTCCGGAAAGGGCTGAGAATGGAAGGCTTTAGATATCAAAGATTTTCTGAGGTGGTCCCGTTATTTGTAATCTCACTGTCGTTCAATGGATTGAACAATTCCATAGAACCGGTGGCTGTCATCAGAGTCCGTCTGAAATGGTTCCTGTATTCAATTTTGGTCTTTCATATGTACATACTTCACGATGGTACTCGATAGTTGTCATCCCTATCGTCAAACATGACAGCCATTGCTATAAAAGGATCAACAAATTCTTGTTTTGAGCTTTTGTCAGCACCATGACTTCGAGATGTTTTCTAAATAACATGGTTGCAGCACAGCAGCATTGCCTCGATTTGATTGTTACTCCCTCAATCCTAACTTCATTCAATCACTAAGAAGTAGACAAATGAGAGAGTTGTCTAAGGCGCTTCGTTTCGTTGAAGTTCCTCTTTTTCAACTAAAGCGTACGGCGTCAAATGTCAATGAGAAAAAGTGATTTCCTTACTGATTCACTTTACATTTTTAAGCGCATCAATAGCACCAGAGTTTTATCCAGCGAAGAAACGGAATGAAAGACGGGAGTAGTGGTTCTCCTAACTAGTTGCCGCTCCACCCGAAGGAAGCAAGAGAGCTTAGATGCTGTCACGCCGCCCAAATCTAGACAGGAGCGCTCGAGATGCCGAAGTCGGGTCCGTAACGCGGACCTTCCGGTTAGTAAGTTCGCGCATCAACCACTGAGCTATCTCCAGCTTACAACCTACATCGGCTGTTAGCCATGTTGCAGTATCTCCATTTAAGCACCCGAACTTTTTGTGGTCGCTTCAAATCAAATATTGGACCAAGCCGTTTACCTTCATCAAATGTTCATCAATCAGACAGCCGATCACGTAAGCGCAGTCGTCTGATATGTCCAGCAATGGCTCCGGGGCGTCGGGTGACAGGTAGATTACGTTCTTGTCAAACACACTGCGGGGTAAGTCCGAGTGTTTCCCAATCTACGAGAGGCAATAAAAACGTTTATGAGTGGTTTGGAAGTTGAAATAAGGTAATATGGATTGTTAGAGTTAATCAGATAATGTGACTTGTCATCAGTTTATAGACAGGAACAACAGCTGGGAAGTTTCAGTAACCTGAATCATGGTTGATCTGGATACCATTAATGAATGTGGGTGCCATGTGGAATGTAATTGAAAAGTGTCTGAACGCCTACGTTGAAGGACAAAATGTCACAATCTCAACGATTCGGCTGACTCGGGCAGATGAAATGTTGAAACTGTGAGATCACCCTACGATGTGTTTTGATCTATAAGTACTGTGATAAAAGGTGACATGTCTCCTGGACTATGTATGCACTATCATATATGTCACGTTATTATGCAGCCTGGCTGCTTCCAACAAATAGAATTTTCAGCATGAGTAGTACGACTTAGTCATGGGATTTGTTTCAATTTGAGTATATTAGGGTGACCCCAATTCCATTGGCAGTGAACAGATGTTAGTCACACTGCGTGAGAATCAAAATTGTGGTAACTGTAAGTAAACAGCAAATCTGAATTCAGATTCCAGTGACTTACAAGAAACTAGACCATGATTGGCTGACATGCGCTGTTTGGACATTACTTGTTCCAACGGTAGAATGACAGTTCAGCTGTAGACTATACCAAAATCGGGTGAATATTTTATGGCATAGGCGAATTCCTCAAAGAAGCAGACCAAATGTCCCCACCCAGAATTTCCTCACCCTCAAGACCCCCCACCAGGCCATCCCAATAGCGAGGGTATGATCATTCAACGCTTAAGGTAATTCGGGCAACCTAATCAAGTGCCATCGAAAAGTGGCGGTTAGTGTATTTTGTGGATGAGCAGTTTGCAACCATGAGCATGTGCCTGTTAGTCCCTTTGTGTACATACGGACTATATCCGCCCATACACATCGGGTGGCCTGGTACGCATAACCCACCGACCTCAATTACCTGACCATGCCTCTGGACTGTATCATTCCAGCTTCAGCATTATGCTAACTAGACAAAATAACATCAAACTTTACTTCCAAGGTTGCGTCATAAAGGCACTGGTTATATCTACCACCAATAAGTGGTCGTTTCATGGAAAGTTTGTTTTTCAAACTTTCCTAAGAACTCTTCCCGTAGAACTGGAGCTTATGAAGGAGTAAAACAAGAAACTATTTGATCACGTACCTAAGGCTTTCAGTGCAACAACTCTGTCAATGTTACTCTCGGCTGTGGCACGTAATACGGTCAACATCCCGATCCACTCCTTCGGAGGTTTATAAGGTCGAATCTTCGTAGAGGTTCATGGGATTCGCATTGCCAATGATTTCCAACAAGAATGAAAGAGCTGTGCAGTGCTTTTTAGCATAAGTGGGCTCAAATCGCAGAATGAAGTAGTATTTAATTTCCGTGGTTCTGGCTCATAAAGATGCCCGTTCAAATTAAGAAACCATGAAGAGTTACCAAGTTTGTTTGGTCGACGTCGTATTTTCGGTAAGTATTTTTTTAATTTTATAACAAAAACACTAAGAAACTGTGGTAAATGTACTATTTGCAGAGAGGAGTATTTTTCGGAGAACAAAGGTATGTGGTTTCGAGAAGCGAACGGTTCGACACTGGGTAAGGAAAATAAACTAGCACGACGGCGAGACCATTTATCAGCTTCTTTAGGAAGTTACGGATTTGCTATTTTGGAGGGCGTAAATGCTAACTCAATTCTATGGCAGCATCGACAACACACTACCAATGCTGAGCACCAGTTGTTCACTGACACGCAACCATGAACAGTTGGAGTGCCTTATTACGAGAAAAATATGAAATAAAGCCACCCTGACACAAGCGCTCTGAGATGCCTACACCTTTATACACCGTGGACAGAAACTGATGACGAGAAACCTATCGCAGCAGTACACTGCAGCATCCATGTGCGTCACCTCATGGACGGCTAACAGCATCAACAGCAGACCGCGCGCTATCTCCACTGTACGCTTCTGCTGACTTACACATTACGTGCCCCTCCGTTGGCGTTGTCCTGAATTCGGTGTAGAAATGAACATTTCACTTAACATACGATAGATCCGTATGCAGTTTTTTTTACAACTGAAAAGTATCCCACAGTTACTGCAGTCGTGAAACTGGACAAGAAGTACTTGAGACGGCGGGCTCAAACGAGGAGTCTTCATGTGACGCGGAGGACATTGCTGGAAGTACTTGGACGGCGGGCTCAAACGAGGAGTCTTCATGTGACGCGGAGGACATTGCTGTCCCAAACTCCAAAGATCTACTTGGTGCCAGCCATATTGATTGTTGCCTAAAGCAATTAGCGAAAACCGCGCACACGTTACGAACGCATGTCTTACTCAAAGGCGAGAAACGCACAGCGCAAGAAGTAAGGTGAGAAGACACACCAAAAAAGGTATTACTTCATGGCCCCAACAAACAGAATGTAGTATACAAGTATTGAGGGATATAGCAAAATGAACTCATTTGTAAGTTCTGTTGACGCTAATAAGGGACTCAAGTAAACACATAGTTCATGATACATGTCAAGTGAAGTGTTGAGCAAAGGTCGAATCGTGTTTCAAATGGCATACTATTAAAATAACGAAATAAATTTGCCTGACAGACACTACTAATAAGGTTACTGCGGGCTGTCGAAGGGTATTCAGCAACTATAACTACATTGGATTAGTGGTAAACAGGGTATCAAAATCTGGCATAGGACACAGCGAGAAGGCAACTCTTTCAACATTATCAATCGCCCGACCGATTGAGATTCCGCCAACAAGCTTCCACTTTTGTGGAGCGACTATATTTCTCCCACAACTCGCATCACCCTATGGGAAGTCAGTTGACCAGAAGATGATTCAAGCTACTCGAAAAATCCCAGTTGAATTGCACTTGGTTTTGTTGTCACGCTGGTAGACGCTCCACATTTCAGAGTGAACTGGTATAATGCTGGTTAGGACGCCATTTTGGGGATGCCTTTACCCGGTGCATAACGGAACTAACTGAATGAAGTAAGCAAAGAAGTGGCAACCCTTACAGTTCTTTGTTAGTGTCTTCAGTAAGCTGATTCTCCGTCCTGGATGATCCATATCAGAAATGTCTGCACTTCGAAATAAACACCCCAAAGTATGTTCTTGTACTGGCCCAACAGCATCAATTAGCCCAAGAGGTCAAGACTCGGCGGATCGGCTATGGCGTCGAACCAAACAGCCCTCTTGAAAAGTGTCTACCTCCAGCAATACTAACGTCCTTGAGACTGAGCCATTGCTCTCTCAGCTCCTGCTTAAGGAGCAGCATTGTATTGAAAAACGCAGTGTAAAAGAGTGAAGTTCAAATGAACAAGAGTCGAACTTACCACATAGTGTTCAAATCCATCACATTTACGCTTGCATGCAGCAGCGATTTGTCCAGAAGATAAGAAATTCACCAAATGCAAACTGACAGGGTTGTTGTGCTTACGGTTCGCCCCGTAGGCACGACAGAGCTGTTGTGCAAATTTGTTGCATTCCTAGGGCACGGAATGTAGGAAATCTGATGGTGAGGCTAACCTTCTGAGACATGCAAGATTCATAGCTACAGTCGATACATAACTTCACCCCAACATCGAAGGCCTGGCGGATTTTGACATCCAAGTTTCTCTTTAACTGACGCTTACTAATATAGGAACCCTCCTCAGCAAGACGGCACACATTCTCACGGTTCACCTCCCTTTTTCTTGCCTTCTCAAGTTTCCGTTTGGCTTTTTTAGCCTGTAGTTTCGCCAATCGCTTCCTTTGAGAGGCCGAACAACTGAGCGCCCGAATCTCCGTAGCCATGTTTCACAGAAACCAGTTCATTTCTCTTTGAAACAGTTCTGGAAATTAACGAAATTCGGTTATGAAAAAAGTCCATAATGCCCACAAAAAAGTGGCGTTCCGGGGCTGCAATATTTGACGAAATATTGATAGCAGGGATTCAAATCACATCAATTTTATCAACACAGGTGTCTCAAACTCGAGATTAGTGCGAAAATTTACCAACCAAAATGTGCATAGTTCGATGTCGACCCCGACTTTTGTCTAGTTTTGGGCAACTACTAGCGCCCGGGCTTTCCTTACGCTGCACGACAGCTGAAGGATTATGGCTATTACATAAGCACCAGGCTACGTCACGTCCTCACAAGACTTGTGAACTCAATGTGTCCACGGGATTAGAACTAAATGCACAGTGAAAGCTCATGAGAACCAGATTGGTTTTCTAGCTTCAAGATTAGGGTGATCGGATGAACTATGTGAAAAGTTCAGGGATGAAGACATCCTCCATTCGTCCCAGTACGTTTAATCAGCCTTGGTAATTACCGTGAGAGCGGATCTGAGCACTAACAGGTTGTGGTAAAACAACAACCTATTTAAAGACGTTACTGTGCAAAGCGGGGACTGGCGATTATCTGTCAGGACTTCATAATGGTTCTAATTTCTCTAAATGCTGCCCTCAACATAAAGAATTCACTGGACGGCAGCGCGAATAGACAGACCGTCCATTCAACTATCGCAAGCTGATGTCTCTTTTAATGGTGATGGGATATTTTAAGTCCAACAGCTACCTCAGTGAACGGATCAACCACCAATGATCAGCTAATAATAAGCGCACCCAAGCTACTACTATTCCAATACACGATAACGTGGTAAACGCACCATAGTACACCGCTATACGGTGAAAAAGTTACGAAAGATCGGTAGTAAAACTGTCCGTCACGAAGAGACTGGACCTTACCGTGGTGTGACGGTTCGCGCACCTCAGCGATCCATTGAGCTATATTGGAGAGCGTCCCGTGACAGGTTGGGGGTTGGAACATGTGGCGACTGTCACGAAGAGGACCTTACCGTGGTGTGACGGTTCGCGCACCTCAGCGATCCATTGAGCTATATTGGAGAGCGTCCCGTGACAGGTTGGGTGGGGGAACATGTGGCGACTTGTTCCGTAGAAATGGTAATACATTTGCATTTCTCGCCAAACATCGCTGCCTTGCGGTTAAGCTTTTGAGCCAAAGGCTTTCGTTGAGGACCAGGGCGGGTAAGCGAAAACAGGCTACAGCTGACGCCTCCCTTCTTTCTCCTTCACATACTTTTTCTTCCCCGCTCGCCCTACCCCATTAATAACTCTCTCCCTGTAGGCCTAGCACTAAGGACTGATTACTCCGTTCGTCATACATCGGGTTTCCGTTCAGCATCTACTCGTCACATAGTGCCGACGTCTTCAGGAATCTCCAAATCAGTCCTCAAGCCTCGACACCCAGTCTATCTGGCCGCGTTCAATGTCCGCACTCTGAAGCAAGCAGGACAACAAGCTG